>NC_134863.1:42814466-43119800 GCF_049852395.1 Peromyscus maniculatus bairdii | reverse complement strand
CAAACAAGAAAAATAGCCAAAGGAAATGCATATAGACACAAAGACACACATGTTTGCACACTCAGGAATCCCAATAAAACCCAATACCAGAAGCCATGATAAATATGCAAAAGACCTGTAAGGTAGAAAAAAATGCTCGACACAACATGATGAGACAAAGAGCCTCAAAAGATGTTGTTGAATTGCTTTTGAGTTAGTCATCTTCTGCTGGGCAGAAAGCCTATCCTTAAGTGTGGTTTGTTTCCCCAGTGAGACTCCTTGGAGAAAATGAATTTTTCATTTGGAAGTGTTTATCAGTTGATGATAGCTTCTAGGTTAGGGATGGGGACATGTTTCCACATCTGCTCCTATCTCTAGAACCTCATCTAGTGCAGACCTGTGCTAGCCCTGTGCATGCTGCCTCAGTCTCTATGAGTTCATGAGTAATTTGATCATGTTGATTTAGAAGGCCTTGTTTCCTTAGTGTCCTCCATCTGCTCTGGTTCTTACAGTCTTTCTGCTTCCTCTTCCACTGAGTTCCCCGAGCCCAAAGGGGAGGAATTTGATGGAGCCACCCCACTTAGGACTAAGTGTTCTAAGGTTTCTCTCTCTCTGCATGATATCTGGCTGTGAGTCTCGGTATTTCTTTCCATCTACTGCAGGAGGAAGCCTCTCTGATGATGGCTGAGCAAGACACTGATCTATAAGTATAGCAGACTCTAATTACATATCATATTATGGCTATGTTCCTGTAGCAGAACAGTAGTACTTGGTATTCCCCTAGGTCAATGGCCTATCTATTCTCAGGTTCTTCATTGCCCAAGAAGAGTTTGGTATGTGTCCCAACTAATGAAGTGGGCCTTACCTCCAATCAGATCTTAGATACTTATTCCCACAAGCTTTATGCCACTATTGCATCGGTATGTCTTCTAGGCAGGTCAATATTGCAAATCAAAGGGTTTATAGTAACTGAGTTGGCATTTACCTTTCTCCTTTGGTAGCATGCAGATTGCCTTCCAGTCCATAGATGTGATATTCCACACATCACAGTCTGGCAGCACAGTGCTATAAATCTACAGCTAAATTTTAAGGAAGGAAATGAGTGAATACAGAACACTCCTTGCATCTTATACAATTCTCCTGTATAATGGATAGGTATTTGTGTGAGTGACCACATGGTTATCACACAATGGTATGCACATTTTTTATATGTTCTTCCTCTTGCCTGCTGGTTTCCAATGTCTCACACACAAGTAATATTCAGTTCTTCATACTGATTCATGCTTTTATTCAAAATTACACAAGTATATAACTCTAGTAGCATGTCATTTCTACTGGGAGTGAAGGTATTAATTATAATTTACTTTTCTAACCAATGAATTTCAGTCAAAATGTTGTCTACATAAGTGATGCGCAGTATTATGAACTGTGTCTACACATGCTGAGTCACTATGATATTCTCTATAAAGTAATTCAAACTGAATTAGTGAGGACTGTGTCACTGTCCATAACAAACTACCGGGTTAGATTCCTGTAAGCCTCTAGTCACAAACTTTCCACCACACAATATACAACGCTGTTTAAAACATGTATGTGTATTTGAAGATATTGCATAAGTAGTCAGTGGCACTGTAACTTCCTGAAGGAAGCTTCTCAGACACATGCATGTTTTTCATCAGGTATGTGGCAGCCTTGTGCCTAGAACACTAGACTGCACCTGATGTTTGCCATCGATTTTCAATAGAGAATTGCTAAAAGAATGAAACAAAGAATACTTAGTTTGCCTATAAATAGTCCTTAAATGCATAGTAGTTCATAATATAAGAGTTGAGACCAAAAGGCTGAATCATAAACTTATCCAGTCTTAGCTAATAATGTTGACATTGTCAATTTAAATTTTCTACAACGTTGTAGAAATGTATTTCAATAAACAAATGTGATAGTGCATTAAGGATCCATTTGAGGGTTACAAATAGATTTTTATCAACTAAGAAAATGTATAGATTCAGAATCTGCAAATAATAAAAATCAAATACCACACATTAGACAAGCATACATATACATAGAGTCACCACACATGCAGACACATACACACATGTATAGAACCAGCCCATATTTTAATTACATTATAATATTCCATAGCAAGATTGTACTCTATTAAGTGTGGTTGAATTTGTGTTTATATGACAAAATTCAGTTTTGAACACTGGGTTTGTCTTCAATGATAGTAACATGATAAGCAGTGCTGCCATGAATATCTCTGCACACTCATCCTAAAAACATGCATTTTAGTGGAAATCTATGAAAGAAATCATTTAAGAAAAAAATAAAGACTACTAGTTTTGTGTTTTGCAAATATTTTTCTTTCAGAGATTCTAAGAAAATTGTAATAATTCACATACTATAACTAAAACTATCTAAATTGCTCCAACTTAGGGAGAAGTTACCTAATTTTTTAATGTTTTATCTATAAAAATAATAATGTATTAATTTCACAAAATTGTAAATAAGAATATGCTGTGTTTTAATATTTTATTAAGCATTATATACTTTATCACTTAAACTTAGAGTTGGGAGTATTTCATTAAAACTAGTCAATATTTCAGTTTTGCTAGTAAGATTGCATGTTATTTACATTCACTATGATAATATCCTTTGAATAATTTCTATGAGTGAAGAAATATAAATTTTTCTTGTGTATACTTCATTAAGTAATTCTATTTTTATTTAATATTATAAGGGAATGAAATTTTCCCAGAAGTAAATCTGATACTACATAATGTCCAAACACAGAGCAGCTCAGACCATAGTGCATTACATTCTCCACATTAGACTTCTTTCCAAATGTTCCTTACAATTAGATGCATGATTTCTGTAGTATAATTTGAACTCATTCAAGTTGTCCAATTCAATGTATTTTCACAGTTAAATACACTTATGAAAGCCACTACCATAAAGGACACAGAACCTTGCATGCCTTTTCCTTCAAAAAGTCATTTCTTCCCTCCACCCTAGAAGCTCAGAAAAGCAAAACTCTTATTTCAGTCAGTAAAGATCTGTCTGCATTTTATAGGACTTTATGTAGATGGAATTTGATTGTGTGTTCTTTTTCTGCCTGGTTACTTTCATTGAGAATGTAATTTTTGACATTTCCATATGTTATATTGTGCCAGTTACTTTCTTGATGGCATATCATTTGCTCTTTTTAGACATCATCCTTCTCAATATCCTTTACAGTTCTGATAGATGTTTGAATGTCTTTTATTTGGTTCCTTGTTTGGATAAAGCTACTCTGAAATTGGTGTTAAGACTGTAATTTTATGCATGAATACCTTTTCTTTAATTATCATTACACATACTAACCAAACATATATAATATATATGGTATATATGCATGTATGTATGTATATCCTAATGATACTGCTCCAAGAAATTAACTTGAATAGAAGTTTTGAAATGACAAGCACATATTTCATTGACAGAAAAGCAAAACACACAAACCAAAGAAGATAAAGTGATAAATCATGCTTTTATAAAATAAACCCCTGGCTTTACACATACATCATTATTAAACAAGAAGCAAGCCACAAAAGAAGAGAAATGTATTCCTAATACATTTATCTGGCTAAAACAAAGCATGTCAAAAATATGTGAGGAAGCTTTTCCTGGTAAGAAAGTAACTTCTTTCAAATGTGCAAAACTTTTAAGCATTACACAGTAAAGTGTTTAGATGGTTGAAGAATAGACAAAAGGATTATCACTGTCACTAGTCATTAGGAAAATGCAAATTAAAACCACGAGATGACATTATTTACACATTAGCATTGCTATAATTAAAATTACTAATAATAGTAAGGCAGGTGAGGAGATGAAGAAACTAGTGAGGCATAGAGAATTCTCACATGCTTAAGTTGGAAATAGAAGATAGCACAGGGACCTTGGGAAAACTCTGGTAGCTTCCATATAAAGTTTAATACACAGTTCCACAGTGAAAGAATAAGAACTCACACACTCAGCTTGAAATAATTATTTTTTGAGATTATATTGTAAAATTGCATTGTTTTCCCCTCCCTTTACTTCACTCCAAATCCTTTTATGTACACCTCTTGCTGTCTTTCAATTCATGGCCTCCTTTTCTTTAGTTATTCACACACACACACACACACACACACACACACACACACACACATCAACAATTTTATATATATATATATCAACAATTATATATATATACATATATATATAATATTCCTAAATACGTAAACATAACCTGCTTAGCTCAGTCCATGTGTTCCTTATATGTATATATTTTTAGGGCTAGCATTTGGGAAGTCTATTCCTTGACTCTATACTGTTTAACTCATTAGTACACATGTTGATTATGATCACAATCATCAAAGCTTTTAGACCCATGCTCATGAGAAGTCTGGTTCAGGTTTGTCTGTGTAAAATTTTTACTTCATTTCCATTCCCTTATAAATTTAAAAGCAGCCATTAATTGGCTGAATTTTAAATTTTTATTTCCTTTTTAATCTGTGTGCCTTTTATTTATTGTACATTGACATAATAAAATTGTTATGACCTTAAGTTAATGTCGTGAGATCCTTGACTAGCTTACTCAAGGTTAAAAATAAAAGTTAGACTGCTCCAGAAAATGTAGTTTTACATAGAGAATTATTATCACCAGGTAAGTTAAACTTTTGTTTTTCTAATTGAATGTTTTTTTTAAAATTTATGTGTGTGTGTTTTTAAATACATATTAAATCATGTATAGATACAAGGATTTAATCTAAAAATATTCTGTAAGCATTTTTGTGTCTATACTCATGAGATACAATGATTTATTATTTTCTGTTCTTAAAATAGCTTTGTTTTTGGACAAAACACCACATTTCTTATAAGTGGAAATTAATTAATTGCAATGTTAACTTCCTTCTTATTTCTGTAACAATCTGCATAGGAAGGGTATTCTTTCTGAATTTATTTTAGAATTCATGCAGGAAAATTCTACGATGAATAAAATAATTTAGCATTCTACACGAATCCACAATTTTTATTTCTTCTATTGTCAGTTTTGTAATATTTTATCTATCACAGTCCTTTCACAGGTAAAGGCAAACCACAGCATATGTGCAAATGTTCTCCACCCTTGATCTTCATACAATCCACATATTAAAATACATTTTACAGTTTTACATGTTTGAACAAAATATCAGTCTCAGTAATCCACAAAACATCAAAACGACATGAAATTCAAACTTCTGTGGTAGAAAACAAAGTTTTATTGGCACATATCTGTGTAAATGACCTATACTTGTTTTTGTTTTACATATACAATACTGTATAGGTTCCTTGCCAGTAAATCTTAAAATATAAAATATTTGGTCCTTTACAGAGATGCTTCCTGATGCCATGTGAAGATTTTACACATTTGATTGGCATTTCAATAAAGTAGCTTTGCTTTTATTGATTTTCTCTATGAGATATCTGTTTTCAATTAGACTAATCTTATCTTCCTTATTTTTCTCCTATACAATTTAGATGTAATATTCTTTCTTTCTATCTTTATTTAGTATAATCATTTTTTATTTACATTAGAAAGTTATCATTTGTCAAGTTGTGATATAAAATTAGAAACTGAAAAAGCTACATTAAGATTAAAGTATGAAAAATCCAGTTTGCAAAGGAAAACATCCCTTCCTTACCCTGACCATCATCTAATACTTGAAGCAATGTCTACAAAATACAAATGGGGTAGAGGAGCTCTGGAAGACCTTCCACCACATGACTATAAGCTTTGGGAGACTTTTCTGTAGCCAACTCTCTCACTGGGCTACTTCCATTCTTGGGATTCCTTCTCCCTTCTTTAATGAGCTATTTATTTCTACCCTCTGTCTAGGACAAAAAGCATGACCTTTTCTCCAGCTTTCCTCTTGCTGGCTGCCAGGATTTTCAACTCTCCTCCCCCCTCTCTATTTCTCTCTTCCTCCCTCCCTGTCTCTTCCTGTTTTTCTCTGTCTGTCGGTTTGTCTCTGCTTAAATTCCTCCTTTATACAATGTCACTGTTATCAATTAATTTCACTTGTTATGATTCCTTTATGCTCACAATTTCAGATATTTCATCATATTTGCTTAATTCCAGTGCTTTTGGACCTAAGGCAACGTATAATATCATGATGGTTAGATTATGTAGTAGAGATTTCTACCTAGATCTTTCAAGTCAAAAGAAAGAGAAAGAAGGGAGAGTGGGAAGGAGGGAGGAAGGGAGGGTGTGAATGAGAGGAAGGAGAGAATGAGGGGAGAGAGGGAGGGGAGGAGTGCGGGGAGGGAGGGAGGGAGGAGGGAGGGAGGGAGGGAGGGAGGGAGGGAGGGAGAGAGAGAGAGAGAGAGAGAGAGAGAGAGAGAGAGAGAGAGAGAGAGAGAGAGAGAGAGAGAGAGAGAGAAGCACGTAAGCACGTAATGCCTTACTTCTCTGAACAGGTCCCATTTCTTACTTTGTCTACCTCCGGTCGATTGAGCTATGAATCCATCAATGGAGTAATTGATTGATGGAGTTAGAGCCCTCACGATCCTTTACCTCTGCACACTGTAATGCTAAGGACAAAGTCTTAAAAACCTAATTTATAGAAAGAAGAAAGTCTGTTCATCATAAAGGTCATATTTGACCCTGTTGCAACATAACGTGTCAGCCTAACACTGGTGGCTTATTATTCACTAACTGTTTGTTTATTATCTCCTAGTTTCTAAGTTTCGGGGTTTCTTTTGAGGTTATCTCATTATTCTTGAGATTAGGACACCTAGGGCTTTTATTATAGTGAGCTTCTACATGGAGAGGACCTGTTTCCAAGGCTACTTACACAGCTGTCAGAATTCCTTAGGAAATCTGTTTCCAGGATCCATGGTGTTGTTGTCACTGTTGGGTTCTTGCTAATTATTAGCCAGAGACCTCTTTATTTCCGTGCGGCTGTGTATGGAATGTAACTCCACCACCAAAGTACAAAGAGAGAGAAGAATCAAGACAGAAGTCTTAATTGTTCCAAAACCTAACCGAAGAAATGGTATCCCAGCACTTTTACTGTCATCTGTTGGTTAAAAGCTAATCGGTGGTAACATCCCACTCTTAACTGGGAGAGATTGAACCCAGGTATATGTATCACCAACAAGGCCACTGCACCCTGCCTCTGAGGAACCTACAATAAACAGTAATGGAAGTAACTGCCTTATGTAAGAGAAGACTGGAAATAAACGTGTACCATATGCCGCATAAATCCAAAAATTCCAGAGCTAGGAATTACTAAAGAAAAAGCTCTTTGAATGTGTTGAGGGCTTTGTTACCATTATTAGCTACTATTTTTACATCTTACATAGAACTTTCAAAACATTGCAAACTTCCTTTGACTCATCAAAACAGTCAAATTAAATTTTGTAGAAGGAATAACTAGCTTTTCCATAATATATATTTTTCATTTTGCAGATTTTTGAAGAAATTATGTTCACAAAAAAATTGCTGTTCACAAATTCATGAGTCACATAGCGTGTTTGGGGAAATTTTAGTAGGGAGCCATGGTATCTGTGGATGTTCATGCCATAGCGATCGTCTTGTGTTTAGAGGGAGAATGCAGATGTATAGTTCATCAGGCATAGAAAGTTGATCAGTTTCTACTACCATGTATCAAGATAAATGGACAGACACTGTAAATTCAACAATCTATTAAGGGAAAACAAACAACCTCATACCCTAGAGGCTTAAATCAACTTGCTCTGGGACCAGCAATTGAAACTGGTCCTGCCTGGTGTCACTCAGGCATTTGCATCACCTGGAGGCTACACTATGCATGAAGAGTCTTAGATCTGAAAGGCCCTCTAGCTGCTATGTGGTTTGCTCCTTATAGACTGAGAAAAGAAGCAGCTAATTTATTCTGCTACCCTACTAGTTGCATATCTTCAGTAGGCTTGAACCTGTCATGAGACCTCAGATGTTTCCAGACTCTGATCAAGGTGTTTATGTAGTAGAAGACATTAGCCTTGATTCTGATGCAAATTTCTGATAGTTTTTTTTGAAATCCACTGACTGGACTGCTGTGGCAGTGATACCTAATGAGAATATGCCTTATATTGCCCCACACACAAGAATATGGTAGTCAGTTACTTTTTCCCAATATTTAAGTTCCCCAATCAGGATTGTAGACTGATCATTCTGACATTAACCTCGCTTTTTGGAATTCCATTTGGCCCCACCTCTGGGAACTTCAGGGCATTCCCTTGTAGGAATGCCCACCTCTACTTTGGAGGACAACTCTAATGATGCCTTAACAAGAGGAAATGGTCCCATCATTTGCATGTGTGAATCTGGTGGTCATTGAGCATCTCTCTTTATGAGTATTTTATCCTTCAGAGAAAGCAAACTGGATTTACTACATGTTTTTTTTTGTGATAGAACTATAGTCTTTGCAGCATTTTTGTAGGATAAACCAAGTCATAAATCCAGCTGAAGCTCAATGAGGTAGAATAGCAATATTTACTCTGAAAGGGGGTCTGCATGGGGAAGCTTGTGGCATATTTTCAATATTGTATGGAAAGCAGCAAGGCTGACAGGAATTCTGCTCTCACAGAAGCACTGAGGATAAAGGCAAGGGAAATGCTATTTTAAAAGAACTGGTTAAGAAAAGGCAATTAGTAGGTAACTATAGAATGGATAGCCAGGATATTTTAGTTATCTATGGACAAGTCAAATATGTCTTTCTATAAAGATAAAATGTAAGCTAAGACCTAAAGAAGTAGAAGTTAGGCAAAAAAAAAGTCAGAAGCAGAGAGAGAGTCTTTGGAGTTACGGAGCATAAAGGCAGGGCTAAAGGCCTGGAACAGAAGAGCATGGAAGAGAAATTCTAGAGTGTTCTCAGGAGAAGGGTCACAAAGTGGAGTAAGGAAGGTAGACATGATTCTAGACCCCAGAGAACAGTATTTATTACGTCAAAGTGTTTACTTCTATAGCACTAGACAAATCAAAATGATGTTCATTTTGTAGGAAAAAAAAAAACATTTAGTATTAACCAAGGAGTATAGAGAGATTTGGGTTCAGAGGCAAAGCCAGTAGACTGCTGTAGTAATAGAGAAGGCCTGGGTCTTAGTGAAGCTGGTAGCCTCTCTGTCTTGAGTTGTCTTTACAATGTTAGCCTAGTTAAAATGAAATAATGCTTGAGAATGACTAATAATTTACAAATGAAAGGTATGAAAGCTAAGAGAGCACAAAGTTGAGGAATTAGAAAAGCTCACTTAAAACATCAAAAATACAAATCATAAGGAAAAATTAGTACTTGGATTTCTCAAAAAATAATTATGTTGATTATGTTTAAATATGAAATCCATTAGCAGTGATAATACAACAGATTACTAAGAGGAAATGTTTCCATCTGATGAAAATGTTAATCCCTTTGATCAATGCCTCTCCTTTCTCTGACTTTGACCCTCTACCCATACCCTAGAAACAACTATTTTCCTATGCTTTATTTCTATAAGTCACAGTTTTAGAATTTTATTATCTTGGCAACAGAGAAATGACAAATTAATAAGGTATTAGAGATGTTAATGAACTTGATTGAATCTTTCCAAGGTGCACATAGAACAAAACGTTATATTGTACTCCAGAAATACTCTAATTACTACAATATAAATTAATACAATTAACATATAATTAACAGACTAGAAAAATGTAAGTAAAAATTTTGTACACTATAAGACATGCAAACAGAATTTTATTAGCAGATAATAAAAAGGGATAAAAATTTTAAATCTGTAAAGCATTAATATGTAAAGATTGAAGCTTAACTAACATTTACTAATACTGTACTTATTCCTCCAAAAAAATGAAAGAATAAGAAGACACAACTCAGAAGAAAAAAATAAGAGAAAAGGCTTTCAAAGTCATCATTAACCGATGAGATGAGAAGTAAACACAGAGTGGGATGGTTTTTAAAAATTATTCTTTTATATTTTGAGATTATAATATAAATATATCATTTCCCCCTTCCTTTTTCTCCTTCTAAATCCTCACATACACCCTCCATGATCTCTTTCAAATTCCTGACCTCTATTTTCACTGATTGTTGTTACATACATGTATAAATGTATATGCATATAATAATATATAATATATATAATAATATATACATATTCTCAGATTCATAAATACCAGTTCATTCTTTGAAATGTTACTTGCGCGTTTGCTTTCATAGATCATGACTTGGTACTGGATAAGAAATTGGTGTGTTCTTCCCTGGGGAAGACTATTTCTCCCATCTCAGCATTTCTTTGTTGCATATAGTTCTCTGTCTAGAGTTGAGGCCTCCTGGGATTTTGCCCTGCCCATATTGGCACATCTATTGGCATCATCCTTGCTCTACTTATATTTACACAATCATGTTGGTGAGCCTTTGTGGGTGTAGCAGCTGACATTTCTAGGAAATGTAATTTCCCAGAAAACTCTCTGTTCTGATTCTTACAATCTCCCCACCCCGTTTTCCACAGTGTTCCCTGAGCCTTAGGTGTGGGAGTAGTTTTGTAGATGTATCAACTGGGACTGGGCTTCACAACTGTGCATTTTAATTGTGTTGTGGTTTTCTATAATGGTCTCTATCTGTTGCAAGAGATTTTTCCTTGAAGAGAGGTGAAGACTATTCTTATCTGTGGGTATAAGGCCAAATATTTAGAATGTAGTTAGGGATGCTGCTAGTTTAGTAAAGTGATGAGTATAGGCTCTCCTTCAAAGTCCTTAACTAGTCCTAGGTGATTGGCTATGTTTCCAGTATGAGGCATATTCCCCTTCTTGATGAGTGAACCTTAAGCCCTTCTAGAGAGCTACTGGTTACCAAGTTATGTGAGCCACGGTTACACCCTAATGCTATCTTAGAGATAAATACAGAAGTAGAAATGAAGATAAAATAACTGTAAGGATGTCTGAAAAAGTTATAAGTAATATTATTGCTTATTAATTATTATTAATTAGTAATAAGTATTGTAACAACTTATTAATTATTATTAACTATATACCTAATAAAATTATAACATGTGTATGTATAAATATTCATATGTATTCAAATGAAATTTTCTCATCTGGGCAATGCTCCCTCTAAGAAACAAAGAACCCCTAACAAAACCCCTCACACCGGGCATGAGAAGCCCTCTTTTGAGTTTTTGGTCAGGATTGAGTTTTTTGGTCAGGACAAGAGATTCCAAAACTACTACAGACTATTTCTATTGCCCTCAGTTTCCCCCCCAAGGTGGAAGGTAAATTCATGTTGCTGAAGACAGCATTCACTTCAGACACAGGGCCCAGAGGCCCCAGAGCTGGAACCAACTAGAAGGCCTCTTCCCTGATGTGGTATTATAAGTCTTAAATTTAGCAATGATAAGAAATGTAAAAATGTGGTGACACACACCTTTAATTCCAGCACTCAGGAGGCAGAGGCAGGCAGATCTCTGTGAGTTCGAGGCCAGCCTGGTCTCCAATGTGGACAGAGACCTTTTTACATAGGGCTAGTGCAGCCCTGTAGCAATAGATATCCTTGGAAAGGGAAGGGTATTTCTAACTCAGTTTGTCAACCTCTGCTTATTTATAGTCTGAAGAAATTCTTAAAGGGACATTTATATGAGAAAATATATTGCAAAATTTTGTTTTTGTTTTGTTACCTATTGGCTATCATATCATTTGTCATTGGTAAAGACAATTGGTATGACATGGAATATGCCCACTGGAGGGCTATGAAACAGGAACACAAAGTGAAATTTATTCCTTCCTTGAATGGATATCATAGTGAAGTTCACAGCCATACTAAGGACTTTTATAAACTCAATAATTATAGGATAAAAATAAGAGTAAAGTGTTATATCCAACATAACAGCCCTTAATATATTAAAACTGGACATAGAAAGTATAATTCTTCAAGAAATTTATAAATACAACTATACACATTAAACAGAACCCATGCTCGGGGCTGGTAAGACAAGCTGTAGAGCAAGTGTAGCAATGGCCATGCTAAGTACCATTCTTCATCCAGACTTAGGATAATGGTGATGGGGAAAAGGTGGTGGCATGAAAGAGCTTGGTAGGTGGTTTTTTGTTTGTTTGTTTGTTTTTGTTTGTTTTTGTGGGGTTTTTTGGTTTTTTGTTTGTTTGTTTGGTTTTTTTTTTACAAAGAAATAAGGGTTTTTAATAAGAATAAAGGTGACTGCAGATATAGGCAACTTATTTGCAAATACAGTGAGGATTGTACAGAAGAATGAGGATGCAGAAAGAGCTCCAGTTCAGTTTAAAGAAAGGCATTATTAAGTGTTGAGAAATACAAGCAGGAAGTGAATCAAATGCCTGCTAAAATTCAAAGTTAGTTGACTTTAAAGGAAATGCTAATCGTGGCAAATTTGATCCTAACATTTTCTGGGAAGTAGTAAGCAATCAAAATTCCCAGAGTTCAGCACTAGCCGGGGATCGAAGCACTGGTGATTGATTGCAAAGGGAGTTTAGGCAACTCTTACAGCACAGCAACTCTACTCAGCTCTCAGGCTTATAGATGGGGCAGAGTAGCAGCCTTCCCTTCAGGAGGGATACCACAACAAAAGGGGATGTAGTCTCTGTGCAGGTAAGCATCGACCCATTGCAGCCAAAAGAGAGCAAGTGATTGACACAGATTTCTAATGTAAACTTTATGAGGGAAGGCCCCTTATCTGTATGCTTACCACTATAGGCAAGCTCTAGAACATCGAATAATATAATAAGTGTTCACTGGACAAGTGATTGAGAATAGTGAAAAGCTGAAGTTTTCTGGGCTAAAAAAAGGATGATTCAAATGCACTCTGGTGGGTATTTCCAGTGGAACCAGATTAAGAAAATAGAAAGTAAAATTTGGAAATGTAATATTGATACAGGAAATATTTGTATACTGTAATATTAACACATTATATAATACATTATTATTTTGGTAAGGAGTATGTATAGTAGAATTTTGAAAGTGTATACATTAAATTATTAATAGCAGTTAATTCTGGATGCTATAATTGATACTTGCTTGTTCATATATATATACATATATATATTCTGTATTTTTTAAAGTTAGTATAGATTGTGGTGAAAGTCTACAAATGCAAAAGGATTTGGAGAATTTATATCTTTGATCCCAATAAATTTGTTTTCTTTTTTTCAAAGCTCACTTATGTTAAGAATTACACTGAACTTTAGGTGGACCATTTCAATTGGTATAAAGTGGTTTAATGCCCATCTTCTAGTTCGTAATTTTTTTTTATCATAGTTAGTTGGTTAACAGAAGTGTAAGCTCCTGAGGGCAGTAACCACATGATTTTAAATATCATGAGAGGTTAGATGTTAAATAAATGGCCATTATAACTTATTTCTATCTTTGAATTATTGTCTACGTTAAGAATTTTCTCTCAGTGCTAAATGACATTTTATACAGTTTTGTTTTGTTTTTTCACTTACGCTAGAACCACATATGTAACCTGATCCTTCTAGAGAAGTATTTCAAATACAGAATACTCACTGTGACTAAGTTTTTATATTCACACTTATCTCTTTATTTACAAAGTGATCATTTCAATCCGTTGGCTGGTAGCCCTTTCTTCTTTGTTTCATGGACATAATTTCTAAACTTAAAAGTGAATTATAACTAAATATATGCAGCATCTTACTTCCTATCCAAAAAAGATGGAAACTTTGCCTTACTCTTCAGATCTCACTGTAAATTTCATGATTAATAACCTTCATTTCTCTTTTAGAGAATTCTCTTCAGGATCCCCACCTTTTATGCTCCCAGATACATTCTTAAAATTTTCAACAGCTTATGAAGAAAAGCCTGAAACTGTGTTGATGCTTTCACTGGGGCGGTTTTAAGAGAAAAATGAACATTGAGAACATAGGACACATTAGAATATTATCCTTATATCTTTGGGATTTGCCTCTCCATTGATTTCAGTATTCTCCCAGTAAGTGTTGGTAGTTTTGTACAGCATTTACAGCTTCTTATATATATTTACATCTTCTGCACTTATATATTAAGAATTCAATCTTTGTTTGATTGTACATTGTACCAATTTTTAAGTCGTTTCCATAATTCTCATTTATATATTTTAGCAGGTTTTTCTTCTTCTGTGAGGTTGTTTTATTCTTTTCTTATGACTTTGGTTAGAGGGATATTTAATTGTTTTTCTCTTTTGTTCTCCCAACTAGAGGGATCTTGAGTGATAAATTTTTCCCTAAGTGCTATTTTGGCACTATTCCATACATTTTTTATATATTGTGTTTATATTTTCATTACATTTTCTTATTCTGGATTCCTTCCCTGACCGGGGTACTTTAAAGAACACTTAAAAATCATGTATTTGGCAAATTTTAATTCCATTCTCATTATCTGGTCTTATTTTAATGTATGCATCCTAAAACATAACCCGTAGGATATCAGTTTTTAAGCATCATTGGGGTGAATTTTTATTCAGTCTTTGCTCCTTTTGAAAGGATCCTCAAACACATGAAAAGCAGGTGCATTCTCGGACACAGCTGCAAATGCTCTTTCCAAGTTACAGATAATTCTTCTCTATTAATAGTGCTTTTCAAATATAATTTAAAATTTTATGTCTCCTTGTTATGAATCTAGTTTAGATAGGAATACACTAGTTTCACTTATTGTTTCTTTTGTTTCATGAACATATTTTGACTAACTTATAACCTGTCATTACTGGCCAACTGATGGTCTACAGACAGCAAAATTGCAAGGTTGGTCATTTAAGCTGAAAAATTTTGATAAACATTTGGCAAGGCGACACTGCTAATTACCATGAAGGATCCTCAGATATAAGACAGACTATCAGAGTCAATGAAAGATAATATTGTGCACTGAGCATGAAAGATCCATCCATTGGGTATTTTTGTCTTGGCTTAGATGTTGCTCTAAGTAGTCTGGCCATGTAGTGGGATTTCAACACATGACACTAAGACAAGTATCATGCCAAAAGGATTTGAGAACATAGGACACATTAGAATATTATCTCTATATCTTTGGGATTTGCCTCTCCATTGATTGCAGTATTCTCCCAATAAGTGTTGGTAGTTTTGTACAGCATTTACAGCTTCTGAACTTATATATTAAGAATTCAATCTTTGTTTGATTGTACATTGTATATACTGAGTGAAGTCTCTGCTCTGATATTTTGAGGCATAAAGAGGTCACCATAAAGAAGGAGCAGTCAAGAGTGAGGGAAAGAGGGGACATTTAGTTAGTGGCAAAAAGAAAATATTAGAGAGAAGAAGGAGAGTCTAAAAATACTCACAAAAAATTTTGGGCACATAATAAATGGAGCAGTAAGACAGAAGAGATTTTCTTAGAATATACATTGAATGGTGAGTTGTCTATTTCCAGGACAATGTTCCAGCTTCACCTGACAGGTACTTTAGTCACTGGGGTGTTTTCTATGCATTATTATTATTCTGAACTCATTCCATAAACAGTCTTCAACTAAATGAGCCTGAATGCACATATACAACTTGAAGCTTGAAAATGGCTAAGGATGTAATCTATCTACAAGACAGCATAAAGAGATCCCCAACAATTGTCAGTTCCATGCTCATGAGTGTTGGACCTCTAAAGAATGTAACAAAGTCTGCTATTGCACACTTCTGTGTAACTTTTATGTCCTCTTTTTGCTTATGTGATTTTCTAAAATAGATATAAATACTTCTAGAATGAAAAAAAACTAAAGCTATTCAGATAAATTGGTGAATTGATAAATAACTCTCAATTTTAGTAGATGGTATGAGGGGAAAGAGAGACTAATATTCAGGAAGCACAATTATCGAGAGGCAGACCACAAGAGTCAAGCTGTCACATCATTTATTAAATGTGCAATTAGACCCATCTTCATTTAGTTTGCCTTTTCAGAAAATGAAGACAAAAGTGGTACCTTCCCAATGGGGTTTTTGTAAGTATTAAGTAGAATGATGCTAAGTGAAGCAATCTGAGCACTGCTAAACATGGCACGCATTCTCACCGTAGTAGCTATTAGCTAGGGGCAGACAAGAGAGCTGCAGAGGGAGCAGCAGCAGCAAGACTATATCGTGGCATAAATATAGAAAAGCAATTCTCAAACTGGGACTGCCTTCCTTCGCTCCATTAAGTCTTGTTCCTCAGCAGGATTCTGACTATTCTGCAACCCCGTAGGACATGCTTAAGTTCAGAGAGCGGCCTCCCTTGCTTAAATGCTTTACCTCCCTCTCCTTCATTGCCCAAGCCACTGAGATCCTGCACTGCCCCACTCTGCCCCAAGCTGCCAGCCAGATGTTTTGGCCTCTGAGACTTCTCATTTGCCACATACAAGGATGCAAAAATCTTACTGATTGCAGCATTGTAACATTTCATCAAAACAACACAAAAGGGTTCCTGGTTGGCAAATGTTATTTTCCTTTTTTTTTTCTTTCAAGCAACATGCCAAATAAAATAAAGTCTGAGAAAGCAAGCTAGAAAAGAATATGAAAAGGAAAACACATATTTGATGCAGGTGCACATTCGAAGTTCGAGAACACCAGTGTCATAATGATAGGAAAATCACCTAGATCTCAAAATCAATTTGATTCGCATATTTTTCATGTATGATGCTGCTAATAAAAGCAATTCAGTTGTTGCCTCGATAGCCTGTTGATGCTTAGTTATAACCGTTTTCCTTAAATTCCCTAGACTGACCTCCTGCCTCATCACATCATTTCAAACTCAATTATCTCCAAGGCATGGCTAAAGATTGGCATATAGGCAATTCATGACTGCAGAAAAAAATAAAGAAGTGAAAAACACAAATACAATTGACAAGATATTATGTGCTCTATGGAAGAATCTAATGTCTTTAAGGGGTTTTGGGGGAAAGCAGAGCTGTGATATGTCTGGGCCGATAACAAAAGCTGACTGACAAAGGTACGTATTTAGTAAACTGAATTTATTGTTGTTGTCAGTACCTCTAAAGTCCTTTCACGGAAATCTAATATTTGACTCCAAATCTACTAACTGGAGCCTTTCATCCTCTTACCTATTTAATTAGTTCCAGAATTCTACACCAGAGGTTGAAGCAATACCTTAACAGTATAGACACAAAGAAAAACAAAAACATCACCATCTGAAATGTTATTTAGGATATTGCTTCAGGCTCCAATTAGAATATCACCCTAAGCTAAGGTAAGCTTATAAACCGTGTGTGTGTCAGTTTCTCTTAATAACTGACGGGTGGGTAAGCATCCAACAGTTATCCAACATTTCTAAGAACTTTATATCAAAAACTGTGTAAATACTTTCAAGTAAAGAATAATTAAGCCGCCAGGCAGCGGTGGCGTACGCCTTTAATCCCAGCACTCGGGAGGCAGAGGCAGGCGGATCTCTGTGAGTTCGAGGCCAGCCTGGGCTACCAAGTGAGTTCCAGGAAAGGCGCAAAGCTACACAGAGAAACCCTGTCTCGAAAAACCAAAAAAAAAAAAAAAAAAAAAAAAAGAATAATTAAGCCATGTTCTTATGTATCTGTTTCCTTTGCATTATGGGAACATACGTGTTTGGCTCTGATATGAGGCAAATATTCAGTAAATATACTGTCTCTTATATTTCTTCTACAGCCTTAAAGCCTCAGCCCAGTAGGCCTTTTTTATTTCTCAAATAATATTCAAAATAAGTGGTTTTCAGTACTGCGAAGTTGTGTCAGTTGGTCATGCATTCACAAATCTTCCCAAGTCACCATTGGTTACTCTGGGTAGAACTCAGTCACAGATCTACACTCCTTTGCCATGAATACTTACACATATGGCCTTTTATTGTGCCCATGACCAACTAGATGAGCTCAAGGGACAGCTCTCCAGTTCCTTGAAGTAAATGGTATGTTACTTCCAACGATGTGTTGTCAAGCCTGAATTCTTTTGGATACACTCCGGCTCTGATGTTCAGAAGAAGGTGGGACCACTGGAGAAGCCCGTGGTAAGAGAACAGAAGGAAAGTGCTGACCAAGTACTAGTGGAATCATAGGTACAATAATTAACTAAACACCTTCGAGTTACTGCCTGGTTGTGCTTCCTTCTTCCAATTCTCCTTTTGCAAAATACCTGGGTTTGTATGCCCACAGCATTTTTTTTCTGCATGGTACCCTCCTATAGTCTTCTGACAATGACACACACACAGACTTGACACACCTATATGTTTAAAGTGAATTATACACCCATTCATGTATAGTAAGTTGCCTATACATGTGGGTTCCAAATCCATGGATTCAAGCAATCTTTTTTATTTTGGTTTTTCAAGACAGGGTGTCTCTGTGTAGCCTTGGCTGTCCTGGAACTCATTCTCTAGACCAGGCTGGCCTCAAACTCACAGATATTCACCTATCTTTGCCTCCCATGTTCTGGAATTAAACACGTGTGCTACCACCACCTGGCAGATTCATGCAATCTTATATCAAAATAGTTTCAAAATTTTGTACTGAACATGTGCAGACATATTTCTTGCTAATATTCATGCAACGATATGATATAACAAATATTTCAAAAATTTATACTGCGTAAGTCTCATTAAGTAATCAGAAGTTATTTAATGTGCACAAGATAATAAATATAGGTTACACATCAATGAGCACCTGTGAATTTTGATCTCTTTGGGGTTTCCTGAATTTAAATCCTTATGTATATCTTAGATGATGGTAATGTTATTCCCAAAAAGTCCCAGTTTTAAGAAAGAAAAATGTTCATTCCATAAATTGGATTTGTCTCTTTCAAAATTAAAATCTTCATAGTTGTTTTTTCTCTAATATTGGGTTGTACAAATATGATCACACTAAGACAATTGAATCACTATAGCTAGATATGGATACATGGTGGATAGAAATCTATATGGGGAATTTATTGCATAATTTAGTCTTAGATACAGAAAGACACAGTTACATGACTACTTTTTTTAACACACTAATCTTACTAAAGCAATTATTGTTCTGCCTACAGTACCTATCATGCAATACAGCATATATTCCTTTGTAAGAAATAATAAAGTATGATCTCATAAAAGGTGAGTGTTCTCCAAAATTCAGAAAAAGTCTTGACTTAAAAGAAATTCTAAAACACCACTTTTTCATTTGCTAGATATTGGAGTACTTATTCCTCTATGTACTTTAGGATATATTGAGAGGTGATGTGATAACATGTTGAAAATGAAACTCTGAAGCAATATCTGCAGGACTCTTCAAAATTTCCAACTTGTAGAATATTCCTAGGCAGAAATAATAGAGAAGGTAGTTGTGTGTAGTAGAAATATATAGGCTTTGGAATCATAATGTGCTACTTATCTATGATCACCACTGAGTATTAATTCCTCTTCTATAAAATGGGGGTTGTTACATAACAAAACAGGTTAAAGAGATAATGTATAGCCAAAAGAGGGCGTGTCATTGCTTTATAAATATAAAACACTGGGCTCAGAGTTTAAGAGCACTGACTGCTCTTCCAGAGAACCAGGATTTGATTTCCAGGACATCTATGGTAGCTCACAACTGTCTGGAACTCTAGTTTCAGGAAATCCAACTGGAGTCGATGAGTATGTCACACAAGTGGTACACAGACCTGCATTCAAGCAGAACATCCATGTACATAAAATAATATAATAAAAATATAAAACAGTGTGTAAATTCTGGTTATACCATTCAGCACCAGCCACATGTACCAGAAGGGACTGGAAAGCAGACTTCATTAAATATAAAGTTTTTTTTATTAATTATGATAAATTTGTTGCTGGGCTATGTGCATGTTAGGGCCTTACTTGTTTTTATACTTAAGAAAATTAGTAAGTAAAGACACTTATTAACTACTGAAAGCTTACTGTTGAACACTATTGGTGGTGCCTGAATTTGTCCCTGGAAATGGGGTAATGGTCTGTAATGATTAGTCATTATCACATTCCCAGAAATGTTACAATTGCAAATGTAGTTTGTCTTAGGGTTTTATTGCTGTGAAGAGACCCTATGACCACTACAATTCTTATAAAGGAAACTATTTTTTTCTTTCTTTTTGCGGGAGGGCATTTGCTTACAGCTTCAGAAATTTAGTCCCTTTTTGTCATGGTGGGAAGCATGCTGGTATGAACGCAGACATGGTGCTAGAGGAGGAACTGAGAGTTCTTCAACCTTTTGATCCACAGGAAGCAGGAAGAAACTTGCTACACTGAGCCTGGCTTGAGCATTTGAGACCTCAAAGCACCCCCAATAACACGCTTCCTCCAACAAAGCCACACCTCGTAATAGTGCCACTCCCTGTAGACCAAGCTTTCAAACACATGAGCCTATGGATGCCATTGCTATACAAACCACCACATATGTTCACAAAGAGATTTAAATATGATACATATATTTCTGTCATCTACTTATTGAGAATTTTGTATGTGTATGTCGTGTGTCATGATCATCAGCCCTCCCATCTCCCCTTCAATTCTTTTGACCCCTGTCATGTACCACTTCTAACCTCATGTTCTCTCTTCATAACTCATTGAGTTCAATTAATATTGTCCTTATATGAATGGATTCAGGCCCATCACTAGAGCATGAGTTACTTAAAAGGGCTACTTCCCGGAAGAAAACTTGTCCCTGATCAAGCAGTCTTCAACTGCCAAATTCTTCAGCTAGGAGTTGAGCTGTAAGAAGAGGTACTCAAGAGTCCGGGGCATGTAATGCATAGCAATTAAGAGAGATTTCTGTGGTTATGACATCTTGAATAAAGAGATAAAGTTCTAAATCTTTCTCAGAAGCCAGGATCTTGACCTACAAAAATTATGGTCTTCTTAGTGATTTAGAGAGCCTATATAGGAATTGTATTCAAAAGATTTACGTAAGAATTACCTTCACCAGAATGACAAGGAGTGTACAGAACTTGGAGATCTCCTAATAATACAAATTTCCAGGTATTATTGACAATCTGTTGATGTGAGCCATGAGAAGTATGATATCCTTAAGTAATCCTATGCGTCCCTGGGAGGGAAAACACCTGCATTACAGACAATGGAATATTTGGGGAAATGCCTTTCCTTCTGAGAGCATGTATTCTTAGACAAAATTGGTTTTGAATTTATGATGTGATAAATTTCAATTTTATCTGCCACAACACATCATACATTTTTAAAACAAACTGCTTGCTTTCTATTTATTTATTTGGTTTTTCAAGATGGGGTTTCTCTGTGTATCCCTGGTTATACCTGAACTCACTCTGTAGGTCAGGCTGCTCTTGAACTCACAGAGATCCACCTGTCTCTGCCTCCTATGTGCTTGGATTAAAGACATGTGCCACCACACCTGGTTAAAAGAAAAAAAAACAGCTGATTTTTGTTAAGACAAGTCACCACTGGAATAGTTAAAGAGTTTTATATGAAGAGACTTAAAACTATTTTTATAAAATAAGAAATCATACTCTTGGGAAAAAAATTTTTTTCAGTGCATGTCTTCTAAAAAATACAGAGATGTTTCAAGATAGTATCCCAGATTCCTCTTTAAACAGGTTCTATGTCCTTTCCAGAAAATATCACCAAGTGCACACTGGCCTATGGTTCTCATAGTGTTGACTCTGCATACTGAACATGGTTCAAATATTTCTTACAATTTAATGTTTTCCATCTCAAATTTTCATGGAGGTTTAGTGTGCTTATTAACACATGCCAAACATTCAAGTCATATCTGCCATTAAAAACATGTTCTTGACATTTTTGATCCATGAAACAAGCTAAATATCACATAACAGCTGTCAATTAAAGGAGCTACAAAGATATAAAAATTAACAAATATTATCGTTCAACATAAAATTGTACATTCCCCCAAAGCTACTGCTGTACCAACAACAGCATGGCTCAGAACAAAGGCCAAGAGCCACAGGTCCAGTCTCAGTATCAGGGGTTTTAAGATGCAGGAAACCATGGCGAAAATAAGTCTGCATCTTAAGTAGGGAGAAGACAATTTTCTGGCCTTCACATTTAACTTGAAGATTATCATAAACTGAGACTTTCACATTGTAAAAGCTCTAAACAATAAACCGTTAATCCAGCCTGTGATGCATTACAAAGTCTTCCGTGAAACAGTGTCTGAGTTTCTCCCCAGGGGCTGACACTGTCAGCCTTCCCTCATTTTCAAATTAAGGGTTATTTTTCAATGTGCAAATTTTATTTACATGGATCTAGTCAATACATTTTCCATTTTTATAAGTATTGATCTTAATAACTACTGTATTTGAATCCACTATCCATTTAGTGAATTTCAAGGCAGGATTGATTTACTGCAGCTTTGGGGATGAAACTTTCCTTATAAAGTATAAAAGGGAATAATCAGCTCAACCAGTGAGATGTGCAGCCACATACATTTGATGTGTTAGCACTTAACTAATCTATAGAAACAATAAAATGGGTTGGTAATCAAGTAATTCTAAAGCTCATTAGAGTGACCTCACAGAGAAGCACCCTATCTAAAGGCAAACATCACATATTTCCCATTTATTAATGACAGCCATTTTTTTCCTTACTGCTTGAGAGACTATCCTTCCTAATTTGCTTAATTGCTACTGAACAAGACAGCTGAAAAGTGCACAATGAGGGCTTAAAAACAAACAACCTGGGAACAAATGCACTGGATTAAGCCACCCCTAAACAAATAGATGAAAAATTTCAATTCTGAGTGCAGTAAAGAGAGTCCAAGGAAAAATAATTCACCATGAGAAATGGGATGAAGCCAACAAGAAACCCAAGGCAGTGTTCTTTCAACTTGTAGCAGCTCTGGATGGGCCGCATCAAATGGGATGCTGATAGAGATTTGCAGCAGCTTCTGTCTCATGAAATCATCTAATGAAGTTAAAAAAAAAAAAAACCCTTAACAAAGGATTAAAATAAAGATGGAAGATTTTAATTGAAAACTTGATCAATTAGGAAACAGGCCATAAGATGGAGGCAGCAGAGCATGAAATTTGATTAACCAGAACCATACTTCCCACTTCATTTCCAGGGATGGAGTGCAAGGGCCGACCTTGGGAAGACAAGATGTTTGGTGTGTATGAAACAACCCAGAAGGGTGGTTACAGCATAGCTCTTATGGGAAGTCTTCTGTGCATAAAAAAAAAGTTTTAAATTAAAATTCACATTCATATTCAATGGAGAGCACACAGGGAAGTAAATTCATATAATTGACATATAATCCAAATTCATGACACTGTATCAGGGCAGAGGGGAGGCAGAAAATGGCTTCATCTCATAAATGTTAAGAGCGGAGCATGGGAAGGTTTGCTGACTGCTCAAATTTTTACTCATTTTGGCTCTATTTTCCTCCATTATTCGATGACAACGTGAAATCTATCCACATTATAATAAAAATATATGGCAAACCTTTCTCAAGTAACCCTTCCATGGTGGGGGTTGGAGGACTGCCTTCTCCCTTCACCCAAAGATTGGGGGGAAGGAGAGCTAGAGCAGAGCTGAAGGAGTCAGCTTCGCCTGCTCCAACAGTGGCAGCTTTGTGTGCTGGTGACTGTCCCCAAAAGATGGAAGAGCAGACATGCCAACTGCTAATCAGATGTGGAATAATTGACGCTGAGGACACTGGCCAAATCTATTGTAGGCTTTCTTTCCTCTCTAAATATCCTTCTGTTTCTTTCCCCAACACCTTGTTTCATTTCTAACTTTGCCTTTTATTTCTCACGTCTAATGTCCCAGTACTTGTATCTGAAGATGAGGGTGACAGCTGCTTTTCCACCCCAGTGCACTGACTCTTGTTACATATAAAAACAGTGACATAAGAGACGACTTTGGAAATGAAAAGCATTAAATCTATAGAAACAGAAAGTCTTTGAGGAAGACTTAGAGAGTTTTTCTTTCACAAAATACTAAGCCCTGCAAGAAAACTAAAGATGTCCCATTCAGATAGAGAGTTTAAAAAAAATGTACTTTAGTCTTCAGAGAAGACATAAACAAAAGAAGCAAAATTCAGTTTCTTCACTGGGAGAGCACCTGCTATCTCAGCCCACACTTTCACAGGTCCCAGTGACTCATGGGAACTGTTACTCAGAGGGACATTGGTTCTGCCAATTAATATTAGAATGTACACCTTCTTCTCTAAGGACCATTACTTTGTCCAGAACAAAAGAATACATCTCTCTGGTAGTTTGAATGTAATTGGCCCCTATAAGCTCATAGGGAGTGGCATTATTAGGAGGTGCAGCGCCTTGTTGGAGGAAGTGTGTCACTGTGGCAGCAGGTTTTGAGGTCTCATATATGTTCAACCCAAGTCCATGCTCAGAATCTCAGTTCACTTCCTGTTGCTTGTGGATCAAGATGTAGAATTCTCAGCTCCTTCTCTAGCACCATGTCTGATTGCACACCACCATGTCCCACCATGATGATAATGGACTGGACCTCTAAACTGTAAGCCACCCAATTAAATGTTTTCCTTTATAAGAGTTGCTGAGGTCATTGTGTCTCTTCATAGAAATAGAAACTCTTACTAAGACAACCTCCTATCTCCTCTTATTTCAACTACCTCCCTTTTACCTTTTCTCTGTACCTCCATCCAAAGCTAATCATTTCCCTGTGATTTTGATTATATAAAAATTTTAAAGCAAGAAGTTAGTCTCCTGCAGTATCAAGTTTGTATCCACTTCTTAATATTATAAGAGGACAAGGTTGGAATACAGAGGATTGCAATCTCATTTCAACAACACAGGTCGTTGTATAATAAGGATAGTCATTGGAATCTACAAATCTCACACGTGGATTCATTTCCATTGGAAACTCTGAAGAACATACCTGGTTTGAACATTACTCTAGAGATAAATCTGGGCTCTTAAATTGGATAATAAATCTTAAGATGAATTTGTGAAGTTTCTCCCAAAGTGATTCTCAGACTTTAATATGCAGATGCCTCATCTGCGGATCTTATTAAAGAGCTGCATTGGAAGCAGTGAGGCAAAAGCAGAGTCTGAGTTTTCACAGGACTGAATGTTTTGGCTGTTTCCAATAGCATGTGCTGGGAATCCAGCACTTTATGCAATGGCATTTAGAGATGGAGCCTTTAGAATGGATTTCAGTCATGAAAGTGGAGTCTTATAAATGAGATTAATGTCTTGACCAGAGACCCTAGAGAACTCTCAATGTCTCTTCTCTGCCATGTGATATGAGGTTCACAGTTTACAACCCAGAAGACCCTCACCACTGTACATTAAAGCCTCAGACCCTAATCTTAGACATTCAGCCGCTACAAGTGTAAAAAATTAATCCCTGTGGCTTATATGGTCCTGTCTATATCTGATTATTATAGCACAGTCTATGACACTCCCAAGAGGCTGATACTAGGTTCTGTGCCAAAGACCTTGTGTATTTATATTCTGTTGTGTGTAAGGCACTGGGTTAAAAAACTGGCTACTAGAATGTTGTTTTTAATGTTTTAGTCATTTCTGCTGTATATTCCCCTAAAAGAGCAAATGAACTCCTAGGACTAATGCTCACCATCCATGTCCTTATCTCTCGTTTTAAACAAACTTTTTTGGAGATAGGCCCAATGGACATTGATGTGATCATCAGCCCAACAGGTAGGGTAACTGGAAGGAATGCAGCAAGCCTCACTGGTCACATGCAGCTCTCTTTCAGCTGGTAAAACCTGCCTTTGAGCTTGATGACAACATATGGCACACATTCTCATATTCAAATGATGTAACTGGCAAATTCTGCTAAGTAACATCATGACCAAGTGGGAAAGCTTGAGTTACTCCCTTGAATCTCATGGTCTTACCTTGTGGCCACCTTGCACATCAAGAGAACAACTAAAGTGAGACAGACATACAGGAGTTTCTTTGAACAACTTTCCTTTGTAATTTTGCTTCCCTTTGAAACCACGTGCTAGCATTCGTCCTGCTTAGGGAGTTATTTCATAGATTTGTTGTTGCCCACAACTAACCTTGGGCATTAAATTCTTTACCTAGCAACCCATGCACACTGCTTGAAAAGCATCAGTCACAGTGTGCTGTGGAATAATGCTTTTGTACACTGGTTTAATAAAACGCTGATTGGCCAGTAGCCAGGCAGGAATTATAGGCGGGATAAGTAGACAAGTAGAATTCTGGTATAGAAAGGCAAAGTCAGGAGACACCAGCCCACTGTCCAGGGAGCAGCATGTAATGGCACACAGGTAAAGCCACAGAAAACATGGCGACATATAGATTAGCAGAAATGGGCTGAGTTTAAGTGTAAGAGCTAGTCAGTAGTTAGCCTGAGCTAACAGCCATACAATTTTAATTAATATAAGCCTGTGCATTATTATTTCCTGTGCATGGGACACAGGAAAATTTCCAGCTGCAACAGGGAGCCCTGCCTTCCATATGCAAAAAGGATACACATTGTTGCAGGCTCCAGATAAGATAATTGATCCACAAGTTGGAATCAATGATAAAGGGGGTTGTGAAAACTATCAATTTAAGCAAAGACAAGTCAGTGTCTTGGAAAAATATAACAAAATAAGCAAGAGATTGTGGTAATTTTCATGAGTATTAAATCGCAAGACTCATGGGAAGGGAAAGTTTTTTAATGCGTGTGTGTGTGTGTGTGTGTGTGTGTGTGTGTGTGTGTGTGTTTAAACCACTTAGAAGCTAACAGAATTAAAAGACTCAGAGAGCTAGCAAGCAAGAAAGCGACTTTGTGAAGGGTGCCAATCTAATTACAGTGCAGCCGGTCCCTAGAGCCTCATCGTGAGCTGCATCATCACTTATGTGTGTCACCTTAAACAAGTTAACTGATCTTCCACACTGCTTTGAAGGGAAAACAACACTCTCTGAAAAATGCTTCCTCATTGGGCAACATTACTCTAAAGTTCATATGATTTCTTTCTTCTGTTTTTACAAAAATCTTGGCAAGGTAAAACAAAACAAAACATTGAGCCTCTATAGCATAAAATATAATTTTCCTTTTTCTCAACCCATTTGTTCTTACTTCTTCAGCATTTTATTTTGCCTTTACTGGTGGTTTTAGTAGTCATCTATCTCTTGACAATTTGGGCTATTGCTCACATCTCTCCTGGAAGCACTTTCATTCTGAGGTACCTCCTTAACCCAGGCAAAAAGTTTCCAGTAAAATGTCCTTTATTTTTAGGCTAGTCAGACGTTATGTTTTTTTAGTCTGTTTATTAATGCTCCACTTTTCTGCTTTACTTTGCTGTTGGAATCATAGTTTCATAGTTAATTGCTTAAGCTTTAACACCAGATCTAAGTATTGTAACATTCCAACTCCTCCTAGGAGCAGATTCCAGGTATTGGCATTGTATTCAAAACTATAGAATATAGTAACAGTCCCCAGTAAAACCTCCTGTTATGTTCTAAACTATGGTTTTGAAATCTGCTTTACAAGAATAAAACACAAAAACATCTACTGTGTAAGGCTATTAATTTCAACTTGTAGTTGCAGAAACAAATGTGTTCTATCAGAACAAGGTTTTAAAAGAGTGTCGTGATCAAGATATCAAGTCCAATTTTTCTCAGTTCCTCACAGTACTATAATAACAAAAATGAAAAAATTCCATTTTGACATACTCTTTCCCAGGTTGTTATTCAAATTCCCAATATAATTCATCACCTCTCAAAATAATTCCTTTCCTAACATTTATCCATTTGTCAGGAAACAATTAGATAAAATAAAATTGCTGGAAAAAGGAAAGGAGCTGGAAAAGGGAAAAGATGATATGATCAGTTAATGGGAAAGCCGGGGCAAAAGGAAAAAGCAGGAGGGAGAGTAGAAATAAATGGTGGGAATCGAAATAAAATAGAACTGTCCTAGGTTGGATCAGGAGAGATAAAAAAAAATGATATTAATTGAAAAAAATGGAAAAATTCAAGTAAAACGTCTATGTTAGTTGATAACAATCCCAGCAGTGCTGAATTCTCAATTTGGACAAAAGCCTTTCAATTTTGTAAGATTGTAACTTTTCAGAATGAGGAAAGAGGACACAGGGACTCCGCACTTTTTCCAAACTTTTCTCTGGATGGAAAAGTACCACAAAGCAAAAGGCTTATTTTTCATAGTAAAAGGGGAAGTGGAGAAAGAAAAGGAGACATAATTAATTCATTTTCATTCTGACTGTAGCAGTAAGGTGGAAGACTCCAGGTGGGGAAGGCAGGTCCAATCTGATGCCTCCAGTCCAAAGCAAGCAGACATATGATCAAAGGCAGCACCACTCCCTCCGCAGGTGAAGCTGTCAGCAGGCTCCCTGTGAGTGCCAAATGAATCCAAAGTGCCTGCTTGTCTTGTTCATTTATACTGATGCCATTGGCCTTTAAAATAAATTTGATCTGTCAATTCACTTACTTTTCTATATAATGTAGATAGTTTCTTTGTTTTATATTTCTTCTAGAATGCCAATGCCCTGTCTTTATAGTAAAGCTTTACTTTTCCTATTAAAAGTAATAAGGTGGCTAGCACTTATTTTCGAGATTTTTTTTCATACAAACATAAAAGATCTGTTTTGATTTTTTTTCAACCAATTACAAAAGAGGCCCTACCAACCAAAGAAACAATCTAGCAATCCAGGTAAGGGGTTACCTCTTTATAACTGTTAGCCTGGCTCATAAAACAGCTCCCAGTGACTCCAAATGAATAACAGTTCATATAACAATAGAGATGACTACATTGTCTAACACTTTGCCTTTCTTTTACGTGGTTTTTGATTTGTGTTAAATACACTAGTAAACCAAAATGGAGACCATGAAATCCAATTTCCCTAATCACCACACCTACTTATAGGTTCAAAATGTGATAGTGCAGGAAAGCCAGAGTGCAGGAGGGATAAGTAGGAAGATTATGAGTTCCAGACTAGCTTGAAATACATTAGGAGAAAACAACTTAAAAAAAAAAACAGATAATTTCACCAACGCTCAAAATGAGAGAGAGGGAAGGAGGAGAGAGAGAGAGAGAGAGAGAGAGAGAGAGAGAGAGAGAGAGAGAGAGAGAGAACACAAACTACAAACCCAGATACTGAGAAGACACTGTGTCCCATCTGTGAGTGGCTTTACAATTTTCTGAAATTGAAATTGAAACTTTCCTTCTAGACTGACAATTTGAAAGGTTATGAAGTAACAGAATGTTTATTATAAGTTGATAGAATTAGTTTCTCCTAAACTTCTAAACTTGAAGCATAGAAACAAACACGATGATGTTGAGAACAAGCAGGAAAGGGAAAGACAGCAATTTGTTTATATGAATCAATACCTATCCTCTGTATTCATGACCAGTTCAAAGTAGGACTCAGTCACTTGTAACCAAAAGAGCTTTGTCTACTGCATCGGTCCATCTGGGGCTCCAAATGCTCTCTACTTACAGTTCCTCTGAGATCTCACTTACACACTCAATTATCCTATGCTCTCACCAAAATATTTCATTCGTTTTACTTCAGTGACTCCTGACTGTCTTGAAATATCCTCTTGTCTGGATCCTTCATCTTGAAATAAATCATCGTGCAACTCTCATGCCCCTCAAGTTACACTCATATTTCTTCTTAGCTATTTACAGCAAAACTTCTTGAATATGTTTTTATTTTTCCAACTCTCAAGTCTTGAACTCATCTAATGTGAGCTGCTTCCTGTATTCGGAAGCATACTTTCAAAAATATTTCAAAAGGGCTTAAACTTCGGCATTTCATTTTTTATCTTCCCCCTTTCTTAATCTCCATCTGGATTTATACTTCACATCAGAACATATTAAATGCATCACTTATACAGGACAGTGGGCAAAATGACAGGTTTAGTCTCAAACACTTTGTAAGTACCCTGTCTCTGAATTTCTTTCTTGCTTCTTCTACAGTTAGATCAAAGTGTCATAGAGAATGGGCACCATAAGAAAAAAGAATCCCATTTTGCATGAAGAGCTAATGAAATTGAAAGCATCTTAGCTAGTATCATTTGCCTGGTTAAATAGAGAAAACGCAAATAGCTTTACTGTTAATTGTAGCTTGGTGAGATTGGTAATGTAAACAGTGATGTTGAAGGTTGAGGGGAGTGTATAAAAACACTCAGCGTGGCCCAGCTGCCGCTGGGGTCTACGTTGAAGTCTATGGCCCAGGTTGCCACTAGGGCCAATACAGAAGCCTGGGGATCTGTGCCAGAGCCTGCGACTTGGCTGGAATCTGAGGGCCATGCCACACCAGGGGCCATACAGATAGGGGTGGACTGCACTGCCATCCAGGGCAATGGTGTCATCTGGGCCCAGGCTGCTGCCGAGGGTCATGTTTGGGTCAGTGGCCCTATAACAGTCAGGGTCCAGAATGACATATGTGTGTCCTGTTGCCACTGAGTGCCATGAGGATGCCCAGGGTCAGGTCAGCCACCTGAGTCCAAGTTGGTGTCCGAGGGCCAGGATGTATCCAGACTTGAGTGGCCTGCACTGCTACTCAATGTCATAGTGACATCCATACCATAACTGCAGCTGAGGGCCATGTCAGGGTCCGTGGCCCTACTGCAAGCCAGAGTTTGTGCTGATGTCTGATGCACCTGTTACCATCGAAGGATGTGCAGACACCAGAGATGAAGAGCCACGTTGGTGTCTCAGAACCATACTGCCACTGGGGCAGTGGTAACATCCAGCCCCAGCTACTGCCTAGGACCATGTTGGGGTCCATGGTTCTGCTGCGGCTGGGGTCTGTGTAGAAGTCCTGGTCTTGCATTGCCACCAAAAGTCACATCGAAGCCTAAGGTTAGAGCCGTAATCATTCCCACCTGAGTGCCAGTCCCTCTACCCAGAACCAGGATGTCGGCTGGGCCCATGCTGGTGCCGAGAGCCATGTCTGTGTCTGCGGTCCAGCTACAGCTGTGGTCTGTGTTGATGTCTGTGGCCCGTGTCACCTCAGGAGGCCTTAGGAACCATGTACGATGAAATCAGAGGACCATACTGAGCTGGCCACCCTCTTCGCTGGCCCTTGGAAAGCTGGCTTTGCCTCTTGCTGGACACTACAGCAAGAGAGCTGGTCCCTGCACTCAGGAGAGATAGCCCCCACCCCTCACTACAGACCAGGGTGAACTGACCCTGAGGGCGTGCAAGTAGGGAAGCTGACTCCACTCCCTCACCTGAAGTGGGTTGCCCCAGGGGCCCTGAATGACCAGCTTGGTTACAATCCAGGCCCACAGCTGGGCCTTGGATTGCCCCACCCTAGCATCTTCCCCATCTAGGAGCTGCTGCTGGAGCTTGTGAATGGACTGGTCCAGTAGAATCATACCCGCAAGATCTCCAAGACTCGTGGTAGCTACAGGCTATCCCAGAAGAGTTCCAGTGAGGATTCAGTGATGATGGTGTACCAGAAACCAGAGGCCTTGAACCAGACCAGTGACTCACTGCAATAAACATGTGCCAGTAAAACGGATGGGACAAAGAGGTAGGTAATCTATATGGCAGACAAAGCCTCCATTGCCACCAGGATGAATGGAGAGGTGTGGGGAAGCAGTGAAGAAGGAGAAGCAAAAAGATTTTTCTGTTGAAGTGGTTTGGTTTTGTTGTGTTTTGGTTTTTTATGCTTTTGGTTTTGTTCACTTACTTGCTTACTTTGATTTGTTTCCTTATGTGGGAGGGGGGATGGCAGGGATGAGGGGAGGATATTGGGAGATAGGGAGGTGAACAGAATTGGGGTGCATGATGTGAAACTCTCAAAGAATCAATAAAGAAGTTTAAAAAAACAGAAAACCACAATCTCTGCATAGATTTCAGTATTACCCCAGATCTTAATATGCTGATTTTCACCTGATGACATTCATCTATTTTATAATATCTAGTTAGAATACTCATTAACAATATAGCCATATCCTATACATTTTAGGTGCTAATCATTCTAAAATGGAGGACCATCATGGATTTTATACCTGTAAAAGACTATAAAATACACCTAATTCTTAAAGCTTCAACTTCTCCAATTGATTACTAATTCATTTATGTTTTTGAAGGAATGATGGGTGTGTGAATAATAGAAGTGTTTAGCTAGGTGTCTTAGTTAGGGTTTCTATTACTGTGAAGAGACACTATGACCACAGCAACTCTTATAAAGGAAATACATTTAATTGGGGTGGCTTTCATTTCCAGAGGTTTAGTCCATTATCATCATAGTGTGATATGGTGTCATACAGGCAGATATTGTGCTGGAAAAGAAGTCAAGTATCCTCCATGTTGACTTGCAGGCAACAGGAAGTGCTCTGATACATTGGGCATGGCTTGAGCATGTAAAAGACCCCAAAGCCTATCTCTACAGTGACACACTTCCTCCAACAACAAAGCTGTGGGGTTCCCTTTTGTCCTCATGGTCAGTTGGCCATCAGTCCACGAGGACAAAGAGGCAGTAGTGATGACAGAGATCCTTGTATGGCATGTGAACATGACAGAAACAGCCTTCCAGGAGAATCTTCAATGAATCGGCTCACTTTATTCCAGAGTACAGGAAATATATGGGATTGGGGAGCCTGGGGACAAACCCTAATTTGCATTAAGTAGCAAGCTCCTATCACGAGGCCTCATATATGGCAGCAGGGTCCTATAGCAGAGCTCCTAGCACAGGTCTTAGTTACCATATTGTGCAGCAGGAGTTACTATATTGTGAGCTTCCTCCTCTCAGATGATTTTAGCTTCTATCAAGTTGACAAAAAAAACTAGCCAGGACTGAAGGCAAATTATAATCTGAAATAGAATTTAGTAGAGAAAATAATGAAAAGAAAGCTTCTATCAATGACTTCCTAAATTGGTCTGATTTAAATGAGGCCAATCCCATTGGCTAATAGTTTTGGATTCTTTTGGTTTATCACTTATACATATGTATTTACAAAACATTAATTCAAATTAAATTACATATACAAGTACAGAGAACTTCATAATGTATAGACATCCAACATTTCTTTTAAATGCTAGAAATGACTATAAATTCTAAAGGCCCAAGATAATTAAGGGATATATATATATATATATATATATATATATATATATATATATCCATATCATTTCCATGTACATTTGCTAAATAAGAACAAGTGCCAATATTAACCACTGGTTATCTTTAGTAGCAATTGTCTGCATATATATATATATATATATATATATATATATATATATATAATTGACGAGGTTTTATGTATATGTATGTATATATTTATAAACTGAGGAAGTTATGTATACATAAAAGTTACATATATAACCTCCTCAGTTATTATAAAATAAGCTTTAAGATACAATTTACTATTTGGTATAAAATTGCCTTCACTTAACTATTTCTCTAAAATCTGGTTAAAAGGTTGCAGTTCTTTAGAATGCTAAGGCATTCCCTTGTCTGTCACATTTGTCATGTTGTTAGTAAGTCTGATTTTCCACATTTATTTATGCATGTGTCTGAGTATATGTGCATGCCATGGGCACATCAGAGGACAGCCTGTACACGTCACTTCTCCCCTTTCTCCATGGAGGTTCCTGAGATCAGACTTGTAGCCAGACCCTCCACCATGCTCTCAGCCACCTAACCAAAACCAAAGGAAATGATGATATCACCTCATACCATGTCGAGATTCTAGCAATAGAAAGGATGAAGACAATGACACCTTGAGTAAGGCAATTCAGACTAAGGCTATGCCACGTGCAACTGGTTAGTGACAAGACATTTATAACACAATGACAAATCAGGAAGAAACATTCTCCTAATTTGTCTGTGAGTAATAAGTTTCAAAATAGACTCATCCTATTAGAGGAAACAAAAACCTTGATGATGGATTTCATGATGAAAATGTGTTTGCATGCAGCATTCACTATAGAAAGCGTATTTGAATATAGTTATATTGTCTTCAAAAGACACGGGTTAGCTGGATGCAGGGGAGAATGCTTTTAATACCTGTACGCTGTGTATTTGGGGGATGCTGTGAAAGAGTTTGGGGCTAGTTCAGTTTCTTAATATTCTAGAAGGGAGGGTGGGGCAGAGGGTAAACAATTTTCTTCCAAAGGTAAGAAAATATACAGTTCTATTGAATTCCTTAAAAGTGTCAAAATATATTCCATGGTATATGAAGAAAAATCATGAATCGTTACTAAAGGAAATCCTATCTGAGAGCTCTAAAATATCACATAAGGTAAAAAAAATCAACATGCTAAGTTCAGAGGATCAATTCTAATTGATCTGATTAAGGTACTGTGAAGAAATGAATAGATTAATTTTTAAATGGTACTGGAATTCACTTCCAAAAATCAGTGAACAAAATTATTGTCCCTGTGGATAACTATTCACAGGCTTTTTGGTTTATTAGATCTTCTGGGAGAGAAAAGTCATCAGCAATCTTACTCAGCTGTGAACTCTGTGAGCTGAAATATCAACCTGCTTGGGAAGGTATTCCTATGGAAGTCATAGTGGCATAACAATTATGGAGCTAACAAATCACTTTCTGACCGGATTCCAGGCCTGTTCCATAGGGGGGATTGACACCCGGTACTGTAAACCTGCTCCCAAGCCAATGATTGTAGAGGTCATAGGCTTCAGGGGAAACCTACTACTGTTTTTTCTTTAGGGATATGATGTCCAACTGCCTTCCAAATATTTATGTTTCTAGCCATAGTTATATTGATCACAGAGTTGGTGAGAAAAGCTTCTGTTTGTAGCAAGCAAAGGGCATGGAGAGACATTTAAAAGATCAAAGCACTGGGAACAAGTGACTATTAAATAATCAACCTTAGATGGGGCATCCATATTATTCCTTTTAAGGCACAGGGAACATAGCAGAAGAGGGAACAGAGGAAAAATACTTGTCCTAGACGTTTGGGAGGAGTGCTGTTAAAAGCTGTCTTCTGGACAGTGTGTGGTTGTTGCCCCCATGAACTCACAACGTTAGTGGTTTTCTCTATAACATCTGAATCAATATTGACCCCTTAAACATTCCATCACAGAATGTGGAGTGTTTTATAAGACTTCATCCCTCCCAGAGAAATTATATGCAGCTAATGTTTCCTGGGGGAGGGAAAGTCATATTCCTAAGTGATGTAGCCACTGGTAAATGTCTGTTTATCCAGTAATTAACTCCCCCACTCATGCTAATGTAGTCAATACTAATTAATATAAATAAAACTCAACTAAAAAAAAGGCATGAAGACAAGAGATGAGCAAGTTGGTATGGAGGTGACAAAGGAGGAGAAAGAGAGGGTAATGGCGAAGAGATACTTGAAGTACCTTACATGTTGGGAATTACGAATAAAATTTCAAGAAGCACCAGCCCTGTCGCCAGGAGTGTGGATGCCACTGCAACAAACAAATTGTGATGAAGAGAGGGAGTACATGGTGGAGAGATTGGAGAGAAAGAGGAATGGTTCATATGCTGTGGAGAGAGATGCTGCCACCTGAGGCCATGATGACATCTGGGGAGTGTTCTCCCATGAAGTGGTAGAGGGACAGCAAGTTGATCTGAGTGGCCTGTGCTGCCACCTGAGGCCATAGTTGATGTCCAGGACCACACTGCCACTGAGGGCCATGTCTGGATTCGTGGTCCTACTGCAGCCAGGATGTGTATTGATGTCTGAAGCCCATGTTACCACCAAAGGCCATGCTGATGTCAGTGGTGTGGGCTACCACCTGAAGCCATATTGATGTCTGAGAACTATGCTGAGCTGGCCCCAGCCCTAGATGACTGGCCCTGTCTCTCACTGATTTGCAGTGCCAGCAGAGACATGGGTACAGGGGATCTGGCCCTGCCCCTTCTCAGGAGTGAGGGGATGCCCAGGGGAGTCATGGACTGACCAACTCAGCTACCACCCAGACCGAGAAACGGGGACTTGAGTTGGCCCACCCCAGCATCTGTTCTATCTACAAACTGCTGGAGTGTCCGAAGAGGCCAGTACTGTGGATCTATAACCACAAGATCTCCATGACTCTCGGCAACAATAGCATATCTGAGAAAAATCTCGGTGAGGGTCCAGTGTTGATGGTGGAGCAGAATCCAGAGGCCTTGAACCAGACCAATGACTCATTGCAATGGACATTTGCAAGTACAGCTGTTTGGGCAGAAGGGTATAGTGCATGACACACCACAGTTCCCAATGCCATTACAGTGAATGAATATGTTATGGAGAGGCAGGAAAGACAGAGGAGTGGAATGGTATGAGTACAACATCATTTTTATTTTTATTTTTTATTTTCTCTTGGGGGATAGGTTACAAGTTTGGAGAGCAGATATGGAAGGACTGGGAAATGAGTGGGACTGGGATGAATGATGTATAATTCCCAAAGAATCAATCTTTTAAAAATATGATTAAAAATGGAAAACAAGAAATTTTAAAAGATTATTTTTCTAGAGCATGGTACTTTCCAAGTAGAAAAATGCATAGAGGTTCTTGCTCATGGATTCATATTTCATAGTATAAAATTATGTAAGAAACTATAAAGATGATGACAGACAGTCTGAAAAAAATATATATGTTCTATGTTGTGCTAGAAACTATAAGTGTGAGCTTATATCCAAAACATATAGATAAAAACAAAGCTGCATTGTTACATTGTTTGTAGACTATAGTTTTATTTGATCCTACCAATTTGTATCTTGATAAATTTCTTTCAAAATGCATTTTCATGGATATACTTTCACAATGACTATTTTATATATGTATTATTTAGGTGAAAGGTGAACTGGAATAAAAACTTAGCATATACTTTAACCAAAGCTCCTTCTTTTCTTCTTCTTAATCTATAGACTTGTGTGCCCCCCTAAAATCATGACAAACACCACAGTCGTAAACCCTTGTCTTGGGGAGTGCATGTCATATGCATGCTTTGATGTTCTTATTGCTTAAGAAGAATATTTTCCAGCTGTGCTTTTGCATTCAAGGAAATGAGTCCATTAGAATAAAGCTCTCTGCTGTCAAACCCCTTGAGGAGCCTGTGGCATATGGTGCATCTCCAGTGGAGTGTGGAATGGTGGGTGTGGCCCTGTGGTTACTTCTACACTGAGGTAACTGCAGCTTCACTCTCACTCCAGGAGTCCCAGTAAAAAGTATAAATTTGCTTCATACAATAAGCACATAAATGCCTTTGCCAACCTCTTGGCAATATCTTTTCCTCAAGCTGGCAAACAAAATTCAACAGATGCTTTCCCAGATGACTCCACACTGATGAGCATTATATATGCAATCTATCTCATATGATTATACAACATAGATCATCATAAACATTGCATGTTTCACAGTCTGTCTGCCAACTGATCTATGGTTCTTGAGGCTTCCTGGGTATGAAATCACTGTGCATTTGAATGCCTGCCCACAAATCCAATAGGGACAAATAAAATATGTGACCACAAACCTTGGAATATCCCTGACTTACTAATATACTGTAGGTGAGAGGGTTGAGTTCTCAGGAAACTGACTTACAACAAAGGAATAACAGCCACAAGAGATGGCAGGAAAAACTCAAAAACCTTGACTGGAAGATTAAAAGTTCACATTACAGAATATTCCTCTACTTTGTGCCAAAGAAATAGTGCAGAGCAGCCATACCGGAAACCCAATAGCCCATCACTGGATGGCTGTCCATCTGCCTTCTAATGAGTTGCTCATTCAGTCCCTGGGAAACAATTTCTACAATAAAGAAATGAAGTTTAATATAGATCTGGACACTTAGCTTGAAAATTTATCTCTGCTGCTTTTTAGTTATATAACTTTTAGAATATTAATAAATTTTAAATGTAGAAATGTAATAAGTATTCTTTGTGAGGCACTACACTATGAAGATTCCTTAATTATGAAAATGTCACAAAGACCAAGTCATAAAGAGTCAGAGCTGTTACCGAGTTTTAACGCCATAAACACAAAAACTGTGATAACTTCATATCTACTTTAAAGAGGGAAAATAAAGCTTGAAATATTTAAATTATCTGATAAATGTTGTATAAAAAGAAGTCACAAATCCTTTGCAGACTTAGAAGATTGAAGTCCAATATCTCTCCTTAAAGGCAAGGTAAAGGACAAAAATGACATTGGGGATTTATCAATGGGATAGTAGGCAATTGGTGAAACTCTTTTAAAAATGTATTTTATTATTTGTTTGAGAATTTCATACATGATTTTATCATCCTCGCTAACTCTTACCAGATCCACCCTCCCTTTTGTACCCATCCAACTTTATGTCTCTTAGTTTTCAATGAAGTTCAATTTGTATATAACATATATTCCTGAATGTGTGGTCTTCCATTGGAGATTGCTTAACTTACCAGGGATAATGCTCTGAGAGAAAACTAACTTTCCCACCCCCAGTAGTTGTTTACTATCAACAGCCCCTTGACTAGAGGTAAGACTTCATGCCAACTCAGCTCTCCATGCCAGAATTTAGTTTGGCTTTTGTTTGCACAGGTCTTGTGCATGCTTTCCCAACTGCTGTGAGTCCAACATCCTTACCCATGAGGGAAAGACAATTTAAAACTATTTGAGATTTCATCTTACCAAGGTCAGAAGGGTTAAAAATTTTTTTTAAAAATTCTGGCATGGATGTAGGATAAAAGGAACACCACTGCTGGTGGGAGGGAAAATGTGTGCAGCCACTATGGAGTCAGTGTGAAGGTTACTCAAAAAGCTTGAAATAGATCTACCACATGATCTAGCTATGCCACTCTTTGGAAAGCCTCTCAAGGATTCCATATGCTACTATAGAGATATATGCTCATCCATGCTTTACTCTTAAGTAACTAGGAAATGCAAGTAGCTTGGATGTCCTTCAACTGGTGAATTAGTAGTGAAAATGTGGCATATTTATAAAACTGTATTAATGAGCTACTAATAAAAATGAAATTTGCAGGTAAATTAAAGGATCTGGAAAAATCATTATGTGGGAGGCAACACAGACACAGGAAGACAAATGTCATCTATGTCCTTTTGTTTATAGATGTTATCTTTGAAAAATTTCAATGGTTAAGTTTTATTTGGAATATCCATAGAGGTCAGAAAATTACTAAGGGGTTGTGAGTCTGGGTCTTTTAAGAGAGGGGAGATAAAATATAATAGTATGAAAAGTTAAAAGGTAATGGGGAAATAGGAAAGGATTAATTGGCATGAGGTGGCAGGATAGAGGAAGAAATACTGGGAGGGAAAAGTAACATTAAAGGCTTTTTAAAAGTCATATAGAAACGTAGTAGTGTAGCAGCTTCCTAAAATATATCTATACACATACTTAAAAAGAACTCATATGGAGTTAACCTATAATGGGACAACAGTGGCCACTACACCCCAGAGAATAACCAAAAGCCCAGGTTTGGGTTACTTCTTTTAGAGTTGTTGACCAATGGCTTCCCAAAGACAAAATAAACAGTCAATAAAAAGGAAAGAAAAGAGCAAAATAAAGGCTAATCGCCTTAATTAGCATAGACCCCAAGTTCTCAACAAAATGTTCACAAACAAAATCCAAGAAAAACACATCAAAAAATCCTCTACCATAGTCAAGTTGGCTTGATCCCAATGATGTAAATATAAATCAATAAATGTAATTCTTTACATAAGTAGATTGGAAGATAAAAACCACAAATCATCTCATTAGAAACATAAAAGGTCTTGGAAAAAATCTTACATCCCTTCATGATAAAAGTGCTAGAGAATTTAGGGTTACAAAGAACATATATCAACATAATAAACTCAATGTACAACAAACCCACAGCCAGCATCATGCTCACTAGAGGAAACTAGAAGTATTTTCAATGAAGGACAAGACAAGAAAGTCCACTGTATTCCAGCACTAAATATAGTGCTGGAAGGTTTAACTGAAGCAATAAGGCAAGAGAAAGAGATACGAATAAGAAAATAAGAAGCCAAAGTACCTTTATTTGTAGATTGTATGATAGATACTATACACAAAATACATTAAAGATTCCAACAAATACTTCTATAGCTAATAAACATATTTAACCAAGTATCAGGATAAAAAAAAATTAACACATACAAATCAGTAATCTTCCTATATGTGCTATAAAACATACTGAGATAGAAAATCAGAGTTAGAATCCAATATAACTTAGCCTCAAAAAAAAGAAATATATTGGGATAAATCTAGCTCATAAAGTAAGAATTGTGAAACAAACACTTTAAAACACTAAAGAAAGTAATTAATTAGAAGAGGAAAAAGAAAACAACAAACAAACAAATAAATAAACAGAACAAGACACTCATGGACCATTAGGATTTATGTTATGAAAATAACCACTCTATTAAAAATAATCTACATATCCAATACAATCCATAAAAAACTCTAATGAAACGTTTTACAAAATTTGAAATAAAATGTTGAAATTCACTTGGAAACACAGAAGACCCAGCACACCTAAAGCAATACTGAGCGATAGAAGCAATACCAGAAGTGCCCTTGTCTTGATTAAAAGTTATGCTAGAGACATCGTAATAAAAACAGCACAACATTTACATCAAAAGAGACTAATTAATCAAGAGAATGGAACTGAGATGTTCACACTCCTATAGCCATCTGAATCTTGAAAATGGGGCCCAAAATGCACATCAGAGAAAAGACAGTATCTTCAATAGATGGTGATCAAACTGGATAGCTACAAATAAAAGAAAGAAATCAGATTCTATCTCTCACTGCACACAAAACAACTCAAAATAGATTTTAAAAAAAACTAATATAAGGTCTATACTCTGAATTAGTTAGTAGAGTAACAAATCCACTTGAACTCATTTGCACAGGAAAGAACTTTCTAAATAGGACTTTGATAAAAAACACTGAAGCATTGAGACCAATAATTAACTAATGAAAAGTCATGAAATCATGCTTTGGTACAGCAAAGAATACTATTATTCAAGTAAAGAGGCAATCCACAGATTGGGGAAAATTGCTAGCTATACATCTGACACAGGGTTTATATCTAGAATATACAAAGAACTGAAAATCTTAAGAAGAAAATAAATAACCCAGCTGTTAATTGAAGCATGAAACTAAACAAAGAGTTCTAAAATGGAGAAATACCACTTGTTTGGAAATATGTTTTTGTTCAGCATTCTTAGCCATCAGTAAAACACAAATTAAAACTACTTTAAATATACATGTTTTTAAATTGGAGTTTCCATAAATGTCAGGAAACTAGTAAGGGGCCATTGAAGTACTGAACATGGAGGATAGAACAAAGATGATATGAAAGTGGATAAGGGAATAATTTAAAAAAGAAAAGATAAATAGAATGGAGAATTGGAGGACAGAATAGAAGAGGGGGTACAGGAGGGAATAATTAACACTGAAAGAGTTTGGAAATACAGTGGAAACCTAGTGTAATAGAAGCTTCCCAAATTGTACACATATATTTATTTAAAATGAGTTGAAATGTATTTACCCTATGACTGATAACAGTGCCTTCCCCAGATACCATAGCCTATCAAACAAGAAAGTCCAGTGCCAGGATGGGACAACTCTTTCTGAGCTGCTGGTGAATAACATCCCATATCCCTCCCCAAACATACAAGCTATCATGATTGCTCTTGGCTATGCTCTTGAACTTGACAGTAAGACCCTAAAGGAACCACATAGTTGAGGCAGACAACATGAAGAATCAATATGGTAGTGACCTGGAAGCTTCATCCCTACTGGCTAGCTTTCATATGCGTGAAGGGAAGCATGCTACCAGGGAAGAAAAGTAATTAATTATCTTGGCCCTCTGTGAAGTCTTGAAATAACAATAATGATTGGACTACCCAGATTTGTCAACTTGTACAACAAAAACACAAGTGTCATGTGAGTAGCCAAACAATTTCTGATTGTATTTAACCCCAATTCATAAACTCAAGTTTATGCTTGGTACTATTAACTGAATGAAAAATCTGTAGCCACCTACAATGCAGAGGAAAACCTAAATGATCATAGTAATAAAGCACCCATTATTCTTACCCTTAAGGCTATATATTAGGACATCTTCCATAGAAGCTTTTTTATACAGTAAACAGCAACTGCTAGAGACCCATAATTCATCAAGGTGCAGAGAACAAGAGATTGTGGAGTTCAGGATTCTAAATGAGATATCTACATCACAGCTGCTCCCCCGAGTTTGGGAACAATTGTGGAAGAGAGGCTGGGAAGATTGTAAGAGCCAGGGGTAATCCACAACTGTAGTGAAAGAGTATTTGCCAAGTATAACCGTGCTGTTTTTGCACACATGTATTCACAGTACTTCAACACCAGAATTCATCTATAACACAGCCCCAGATCAGAGTACTCACACGTTCAATCCAAATGCCACCAGCAGTAAACATATACCACTTTAAGGCTCATAGCTATTTGAGTCTATCTCCACTATCTTACACAAGATGACTACTACCGAAAAAAAAACTGATAAATATATGGAAAGACAAAACAAGACAGCACATTCTAAGAGACAAAAACAAAAACAAAAGCGGGTAGACACAGACATGGCACTGTGGCTGAAATCATCAGAAAAGAAATTTCAAAATGCAGTGATACAAGAGGTATGTCAAAGGTTGCATTTCTTAAAAAGAAGGCAGACAGCATTCAGAATAGGCAACATTCTTACATTCACATCAAAGCTGAGTAAATAACCCCACCAACAAAAGATAAAAAGAAGCCAGCTTGGTGACAGACTTCACATAAACCTTCAAAAACCAGTGACATGGATTTACAGTGCTAAGAGATTCCCATTGTGACCCACTGTACTTGCAATGTGTGGCAACAAGACACTAATCAGTTACAAACACAAGAAATAATTACTAAGTATGAAGTTTTGAGGAATAAGCTGTCTGTATTTGTCACTGGTAAAAAGATAAAATCCAACCAATTGTATTTATTCAATATATACACCAAAGAAATACAGGTACTGTATTAAATGATATAGATATGAACACTAAATTCATTTCACAAAACTATAATCACTCACTCACTTTACTCAGTAAAGATTACTGTGATGAATCAAATTTTGTTAACTAAATATTGGGTGTCTTTTTTTTTAGGACTTACTCTCAATGATGAAGATATCACAATGAAAAGAAACAAGTTTCATGTTCAGGAAAGTGAACCACTTAGACACAATCGCCAAACTACCACCAGCATTATAGCTACAAACATTGACTTGGATTTCAAAGTTTATCAAAGTAATTTTATAAGCAATAACAACCAGTACCTAAGGCAAGAAAGCCAGGAGAATGTGTTGGAAGCATCAAATACTTCTTCTTTTTCATGGCAGGGCTCCAACTGTTTAAAATTATGAACACATTGCCATACAAAACACAATGGCTCTGAAATTTCAATCATTTTATAATCATTTCCTTATAAGGAATTAAAAATCTTTTCCTACAAATGTACTTGAGGCTTGTCACCTTAAAAGCCTCATTTACTTCTGTTGATTTCAAGTGGAAGCAAAACTAGCATTGTTGTATTTTGAAGCCAATCATAGCATGATCCAATATGTATGAAAATTGTTTTTTACTACTTATCTGGATTATGTGTGAAATCATATTTACCATGAATAATGAAGTACATTCTTAAACAATGAAGTTTGCTGTTTGTTTGTGTTTCTATTATTTTGTTTTCCTTTCCCCTAAAATTTATCAATTTTCCATAATAAACTTTAATTGTTGCAGTATAGTAGTTTCTCCTTTTAAAGTAGGGTGTTACTGAGTGGCAGGAATATAAATGATGGTTATTTTATTCTTTGTATTTTCTGTGCTTTTAACTTGAGGAAATAAAAAAAATCATTTCAACAAAATAGCTCTCTCAAATACCAAGAAACATCAAATAATGCAAAATGTAAAAAAATGGAGTGCCTGACAGGCTAATCAATAAACCTGAGTGTGGGAGAACAGACGCATACCTTACAGGAGCTCCAGGGAAGGATCAAGCAAGGGTCACCTCTCCATCCCTTCTCAGTCATGGAAGTTATAGAGGCCTTCAAGAAACACCTTTGCTGACTGATGAGCATCAGAACCTCAACACAAGGAACAGGAGCTCTTGGGTCTCTCTCTTCATCCTGTTCCTTATGGCTCTATGTGCTTTCTTAGCGCCTATACCAAAAGTGGTAAGGAGTGTTTTTATTTTGGTAATAGAATCTGACATCCTGAAATGATGAAGCAAGCTAATTCCCATGCTTCTGTTTGTTTAATCTCTGGAGGCTGGAATAAAGTAATCTTCTTTATTTTATTACATTTGGTGTTAGCATAGGCCACAATGACCACAAGAAGCTGCTTGCTGTTCATATCACTGGGAGATGAGCTAATGGATCCAGGCTGCCTTTTCCAGGAAATAGTTAAAAGGAAATAGGGAAAGAGTCCATGTCCCCTTTCATTGTTTTTGTCAGCCTACATCACAAACTTGGAAGCCTCCAGTTCACCTCACTAATTATCTAAAGTGGAACAAAGCCATGGGTGTTCCAAAGTGGGGCCAGGGTAGCCAGAGAAATAATGAGGTGCTTCATAATGTGGGACATTATTTAGGATGGAAAATGGCTTCAGTCAAGTTTGAAAAGAATTGCAGCAAATATAGACCGCATATTTTCACAAATTATATTTTATGGATGAGGTGTAGATGTAAAAGAGGGCAGTTCTTATCTTCTTTGCCATGTGCCTTGTGTTCTGAATACACCTGCTGTCAGATTCTGTCTATACAAGAACAGCAGCCCTTTAAACTCTATACCCATAAGAAGCTTTCTTTTAAAACAATAGTGAAAGTCATCAATTAGCAATGAAAAAAAAATGAAAGCCATTTCTCCTCCAGCAGGGAAGCTTTTTAATGCTTTCTTGTCAGACCCCTATGGCTTGGGCTCTCTGTCAGTTACTTTAGGTCTCAGACACAGAACGTTTATCCTGAAAGGTCATCCCTCCATGGCATTTTCTCCCATTTATTTTTAGATGTTCTAACCCTAGTAAATTTAACCACCTAGAGGACACACACACGGACACACACACACACACACACACACACACACACACACACACACTTTAGTGCTTCTGAAGCTGGACCTGAATTAAACACTCGCCCCCGCAGATGTTTTCCACATGACATCTCTGCACCTGCCATGGCCACCTCAATAGTCATCTGCATGGCATGCAAGGCACTGAGGTCTGTAGGGCATCAGGAAAATGAAAGAGGGCAACATTTTTTTTATTTCCAAACTCAAGATCAAAGTATAATTTTACACATAATTCATTTTCAGCCAATAAAAGGTCAACCCTAGCACGCATGTAGAAGCCTGTGTGTAACCCGGAGGAACTGCACATCACATCTGGACAGCATGTGGTCTACTCCACAGTGACTCCAGATATGCTCAGAGCTCCACTAAGAGGCAGAAAGTCACCTTCCAGGTCAGTGTATGCCCTTCCAAACATAGTAAAGGTGAAATAATCTCTAAAGCTTTAAACATATTCTGAGTATTGAGAACCTGTAATTACTCAGAGCCTACACACGGACAATGAGAACTGAGGGGGGGGGGTTAGCCTGTAAATCTGATCAAGATGTTTGATCAGAGCTGAGGCAAGCTAACAAAATCTGCATTCGATGGTGGCTACCACATGAGAGAAATGTTGGTAAGCCTCTGTAACATTCTGAGACAACAAAATGATTTCCTACCCACAGACATACCATCATTATGTGTGAATATGACTTAACTACAACATAGTTGTCTACCTTACTTGTATACTATGTGTGCATTTGTGTGTGTGTCTATATATACCAGCATTTTTCTATATGTGTGTATTTGTTTAAATTAAGGTGACATCTGTTAAAGACCAAGAACTTCGTGTAACCACATTTATGCTTAATGATTTTACAAAATTGTGGACACATCTTAGTTCCGTATCAAGTATTGTGTTTCAAATTGGAGGTAATGAGATAAGGAGTTATTTAGAAGACATTTTTGAATAGTTTAGGATGTAAAGTAATATGTTTTAGTGTTGAATTTTTACTCAAAAAATATAAAAAGAAGTACTTTATGTTGCCAATCATTGCTACATGCTTCGAGTCCATTGGGATGTGAAAGAAAGGAATAATAAGAGGAGACATTATAATGGCAAAGGAAGAACTAAGAGGGAGTCAAGGAAAGAAGCACATAGAGAAAAGTTATCATAACCCCCCAGAGACAACAAGTGAAAAAAAAATGAGAAGGAATCTGTAAGGAAATTGGAGGAAGAAAAGAAAGCAGTTAACAAACAAAACAGGCAGGGATGGGAGGAAAAAACCAAAGTAGTGGAGAAGAGAGAGGGAGAAGGAGAGATTGAAGTTAAGACTGCCAGAGACACAGGTGGACACTGAAAGTTTCTCTAGAGGTGAATTGTATGTTCTTCCCTTCTTGTGGGGGTTTTAGTAAGATGCCAATGAGTCCATAGCCCCATTAAAGTAAGAAATAAGTAAATAAACATTTTGTCAATATTTTCCTGAGATAATTAGTAAGATGATACTCAAGAGGACATTCAAGGAAAAATGAAAAGATTATAGGGTAAGATCTGGCGAGGAAGTACATGCCTTCACTTATTTCTCAACTGCAGCACTGTTGACATTTCAAGTTATAATTCCTCCTTGTGCTAGAGCTGTCGGTGGCTTACAGTATGCTAGTTAACAGAAATCCTGGTTATTTACATACTAGTTGCCAATGACACCTTTCTATAGTGACAATCACCAGATAGTACAAACAGCTCTGGTACTACAAAGAGTTGCTTGGTCCTTCTGTGCCACACATTGCTTCAGTCATCAGCATCCAGTATTGTTTGCACAGCAAGACACCATAGGTTAAGATTTAAATGTGTTTTTCTCTATAAAGTGTTACATAGAAATCAAACTGGGTTAAAATTTAGTCACCATTTCCTCTCACGCACCATCAGAAACCCAAAACAGCCCTTGTAGGATATCCTGGAATTTCTGGTCTACCTAGATTTAGGATGGAGTCCCAGAGAGCCCAGCTACACTCCACAGTTATTTGAGTCTTTCCTATCAACTGTGGATTGAGGTGCTGGCCACTGCTTCAAATAGGCCAACAGGCATAGTGAATAACAAATGCTTAGCAGTCAGTGTGTCTGAGGGACAGCAGGGGAGCGAGATTTTCTGGCACAGAATGCCCCATTAGAGTGCCATTTCCCTCTCTCAGGCCTTCTATTTGAAACCCTCAGGGAACATTAAAACCTTGCTAGAGCAGGCCTCTTGCTTTGGCTGAGCTGAATTAGGCTGTACAATTTCTAAATCACCCCCCTGGATATTAGCCACAGGCAATTGAGACACAAGCAAAGCAGGATGCATGCCAGCTTCTCAGAAGTCAAGCCAACTCCAAAATGGAAGTTTGCCTCCCAAAACACCCCTTGAACTTCACAACTACCTTCTTTAGTTTAGAGATTTTGTTTAGAAGACAGCATGATAAGACATATCCAAGGAGACATCACATGTCTACTTTGAACCAGAAAAAAAAAAAAAAAAAAGAAAAGAAAGAAAGAAAGAAAAAAAAAACCCCAACTTTGGTTATGGTATCAGCTTCATGGCAGCATGTACCTGAGATTTTTTTAAAAGTTTTTTATTGTAATTTTGTTTATAGATCTGCAGGTAGACAGACAGATGATAGATAGATAGATAGATAGATAGATAGATAGATAGATAGATAGATAGATAGATGATAGATAGATCTCTTCAAGTCTAATCCTTAGAATAGAAATCAAATTAATTATTCAGATGATTATTGATATTCATAAGAGAATAAATATAAGATATATGTGGTTATGATTTCTAACACTTCCAAAAGCACAAAATGAACAAAGTATCCCTTTTTCTCTGTGTGTCATCTTTTATTCAAAACAGTTGTTTTTATGTTTTCTCTTGATTCATGCCTTAGAGAGCTACCATAACCAGAGGAATGACAAAATTTTATTATAATTTTACAGATAAGGATTTTACATTGAGCATTCTCTTCCATCTGTTTTTTTTTTTTTTTACCAGACATACTCAGTTTTTGAGGGCTCTTCTGCATGACATTGCATGAGGATGTAACATTAACTTGTACTCTTCTGAAAGCAGCATGACTTCTGATTTTTGTTTGTTGCTGTTGCATTTATTGGTAATTTTGATATTATACAAAAAATCCACAAAGAATATTTTCACACATAAACTTCAATGAGTTTTTACAAGTTTTCCAATGGTTTGAGAAATGCTTGACACCCAGACTCTCTCCTGGAATCATTCATTATCTGAGCAGTTGCAAAACATCCAGCATTTCTCAGGCAAAAGAACATGTTTAGTACCATTGTCTGTATCAATTTATCACAGTAAAGATTTCTCCCTCGTAAATGTTATATTATCATGTTAGAAATTATATGTTTAAGGCCTTACTAGGATGTACATACAAGAAAGAAGTTGTTGATATTTATTGACTGATTGAAACAACTTTGTAATGCCTTCCAAGAAAACAAACAAAACACTATTGTATGTATCCTTTAGATAAAAAAATAAACATGTTTGTAACTTAATGAATATCTTCGTTCTAATATTTAACATAATATTTAAATATATTGTGAAAATATGTTCATCTCTTTTGTATATAGATAATAGGCATGGAAGACATAGCAGTTTTGGAGGTTAGCATTACCCACAAGAGTGTATATACAATCATCATGTGACCAAGTAATTCCATTCCTACATAAAATTTGAAAGAAACTGAGAGCATACCACACACAGGCATGCACATAGCAGTATTTATAATGGATAAAAATGTGAAAACAGCTACTTAAAAGAAACACAAAATTCAGTCAATCTATGGAGAGATAAAATAGATTAATGGCTGAGAAAAGGCTGTTTTGAAGGGAAGACAGGGGAACAGGAACTGCTAATGAGTATCAGACCTTTGGAGGGAGTGGGGAAGTGATGTCATTAGGTAAATGCTTCAGGATTAGATAGGGATTACTGTATTCTTCTTAAAATATGTTAAGAACTATTCCATTGTCCAATTTATAAAAGAAAAACATACAGTGTATGAACTAAATATCCATAAATCTATAATGGACAACTAGGCATACTTGTGTGCAATATTTCCATAAGCATCAAATATGCTTTGCATATGAATAACAGCATCTTAGAGACCTGCTTGGCTGGGCCTACAGTGACCCAGAATGTAAGATAACTTTCAGTTAATTAGAAGGCTTGAGAGCAGATCTGTTCTGGAAACTAGAAAATAAAGTTTGCCTCTACATACAGAGAGATTTCTGAAAGTGAATCTTACTTTGGAAGATAGTAATTGGAAGCAATGCTTCAACCCAGTACTAAATTACATGTCATGAAATGCCCATTCGAAATTTATAATTAGTTCTTTCACTTACAAGTATCAGCTGAGGCATAGAAACGTCAAAACAGAAGAAGTCCAAATCACAGCTGTTGACCTCCAGGAGGAGGAGGAGCGCAGAGGTAAATATCATGTATGGTGGATATGCCACACCAGATGGATTGCTGAAGAAGGTTCTTTTGCTGTTATTGTGAAAATCTTTGTTTGGCAATCACTGACTTACATAAAATCAAATTCTAAGACTGTAAAGAACAGGACGATTTTACTGAAATGCTTGGCCAGGGCATATGGTTACTCTTGCTGAGTAGTCTTGCCTATCCTTCTTCCCCACTCATCATCATCTAATAAGAAGGGCAAAGTCCTGCAATTAACATTCTTGTGTAACCACATTTCTCATTTGGAGATAAAGGATCTTCGAAGATTCAGTCTCACTAGAATAAGGTTTTGGATGCTCTCTGCACTGTTAAAAAACAAAAAGCAGCTTATTTCCTACTCCAGGGACATATTATGGTCTACCTCAGACTCTGTTCTCTTTAGACTAGGAAGCTACTTCTGGTTTGAGGCATTCTGATTACAGAACACCATAAGGATGAATGGCTTCTTGTTCTATTATCCCCAACAGGATTGAGCTTTGGAAGACCATGAGCATAAAAATGAACAAACAAAAATTAAATGTTATTTGAATCAGGAAAAAGTAATTTAGAATGTGCTTCATGGAGTTTTGAAGCATAAAGGAAAGAAAAAAATACTAAAGATCTTAATAGTGGTAGGGGTATTCTCTTATTAGAAAGGAATTCTAGCCGGGCGGTGCTGGCACACGTCTTTAATCCCAGCACTCCGGAGGCAGAGGCAGGCAGAACTCTGTGAGTTCAAGGCCAGCCTGGTCTCCAAAGCAAGTTGCAGAAAAGGTGCAAAGCTATACAGAGAAACCCTGTCTCGAAAAAAAAAGAAAAGAAAAGAAAAGAAAGAAAAAGAAAAAGAAAGGAATTCTAAAACACTGTGAAATCCAAATAAAGTATGTATTTACATGACTGAGTCTTATATCATATATAATCTGATAAATATATGCTATTTTAGGGGGTTTCTTGTGCAATGGAACAGGTTGAAAGGTTTCTGTTTCTTTTATTTTGATTGTGTTATGATTATAACTATATTCTTTAGAACACTAGATTTATTAATATGACATAGACATAGATGTTTATATTATTTGTATTTCTGCTTATAAATACAAAAACATATGTATGTATATCGAATAAGAAAGAGAGAGAGAGCTAGTATGCTTGACAGGCCGTGTATTGACTTTATGTTAGTCCTAAGGGAAAATAGAATCAAGTCATGACCAATGTTCTAGATTATGTAAGTAAAATTATCTTGCTCCCTTTAATTCAATACAGTTTATACATCATGTCTTATAATTCATATAAAGATTAAAATTATACCTTTCACTTATATTCCAATGGGCTGAATCACACACTCTTTACATTTTAGAAAATGCGGAACTGCACTTACAGGGAGCTCTCAATATTTGAAACCCACTATCTACCCTTAGCTTTTAATTCTTACCAATATTATGATGCTTGAAATGCATAGAGTGAGCAAGAATTATATCAAAACATCAGGAGACTAATACATACTTAATACACTTAATCTATCCATAGGGGGAAAATCACTATCAGAAATTGAAAATACCAGATTGAAAAATGTTTGATTTTCCCATTCATAAGGAAGCGGTAAGGAAGTTTAGAAAGAGTAAGTTTTCTTATACCATGCTTGACTTTGCTTGAAGACTTTTCTCCTTTTGGGTAAGGGTAAAGAACAGCTCTCATGACTGTAGACACTATATTTCCATAAATGCAATGGTCCCCAGGTTAAGTTTGGCCAAAGAACCAGGTTGGAGAGCCAAGGGGCTGAAAAATTAGTTCTTCAGGCTTAGGTCTCCAACCACCTTGAATTTGAAGGACTTTGCCCTGCCAGCTATTCTACAGTTGAATTAGGATTGCCATCTGGATGAATTTCAGCCATTACCATGAAATTTTAAATAGAGAAAAGTTTCCCCTTAGCACTATGACAAATTTATAATAATACAGTATAACATACTCTGTGTGTTGTGTTGTATCTATGTGTGTGTGTAAAATGTGCTAAAGCAATTATCATGAAACAAAATGTCAGACAAACAGAAAGAGGCCTTCTTTCTGTTTGCTAGTTGTAACAGTTATTAAATTGTTTTATTTGCATGCTATTTCAGTCAAAAGTGTTTTTGTGTTATAACTGATAGCGGCATATAAGAGCATTTTAACGTGTCCTGGGAACTCAACAGAGGTTCATAATTGCAAGGATTTGAGTGAATAGGAAATAGCTGAGAATAGGATTGTCCCCAGTATGGGGAATCCATCCAAACTCCTTTCCTTGTACTAGCTGCATCGATGCTGGAATTCTGGTAAGTGCCAAGAGCATCTCCGGGGCACCACAAGTAGAGTCGTACCTGTGTCTATAAAACAGTGCAACTTAGGAGAAAAGTGTGATGCCTAACATCCCGGAAGCTGCTCATTTGCAAAAACGCTTCCATCACATGCCCTTCCTTTTCTTCATCATATGGGCAGTTTATTACCCCCACACAGTGATGGATAAGGAAATGGTGAAGGAATGTAATTTGTTTGACGTGGCATAGCATAATGATGGCTTCATGCATGATTCCATTCCAGTATTCTTCATTCTAAATAGCAAATTGCTGTCATTTTCTTTGATAAAATTGCTATCTTAAAATGATATATGCTCCCTCATGTTCACTGCAGCATTAGTCTCATAGATGAATTGTGGAAACAGCCTAGTGTCCACTGAGAAATGAAATGATAATATCACACACACACACACACACACACACACACACACACACACACACACACTGGAGAGAAGAGGAAAAATGTAATTCATTTTAAAAAAAGAAATACAATGAACATAGTATTTGTCAGTGAAAGTAAGCCAGATTTAGACATGGAATCCCAGTATGACCTCACTTATGTGTAGAAATTAAGAACTATAGTCATAAAAGTAAAATGGCTTTTGTCATTGACTGAATAGGATGTGAGAAACTTGAGAAATGGTGAAAGTACAGATGCTCACATAAAACAAATAATTTCTGGGGCTCTACAACAAAGTGTCTATACTTAATAAGACCCTGATGTTTTTAACTGAAATCTGGTAAGTGCAAGTAATTTCATCCAACCACATAATTTCAGCGTAATTAATGGACATGTTAATCTTTGTGGTTGTGATAATCATTACAGCACACCTCACATACCAAATCATCACATTTAAAATTTTTAACCTATATATGCACTGTTTAAGTCAACACAATCGTTAAATTTTTTCAAATACAAAAAGAAAAGCCTCACAAATATCATGTTGTTCCAGCATTGGAAACTTATATTGTTTTTATAACTTAATTTTATATGTTATGGTTATATAGATTAATGTCATATTAATCATTTCATTGAACTGACATTTCTGGTTAGTTAGAAACAGTTACTAAGCAATTATTGTAACTAACTTTTAAGTACAGCCTCAAATGGAAGTCTTTCTCTTTCTTGTAAAAACCTGAATCACTATTTCTATATTTTTAGTAAACTCAATAGAACAATTACCTTGAACATAGACAAAACAAGCTCATTTTTCTTTTTTAATTATAAGAGCTTTAATTGTTGGCTAAAATTTAATAAAGTGTAACTTCATGAAAACTTCAAATTAAAGAGCTTTGCAAGGATGTGGAAGAAAGAGAAATTGAACTTAGCTCACCACCCGAGGAACAGGCTACCCCAGGATGTCCATTTAACTATTCAATGCATTTACTAGATCTCTTGGTTGCTATCTACCATGGGACTCTTTCCCTGAGGTGAAAACCAAGCATCTAATATCCCTTAACAGCTGGGGACATTGTGAATAATAAATGAGGAAAGTGGAGCACTTATCTGGCTGCTATGTAAGTAATATTTTTAAGAAGAAGAAAAATATCCAAAAGGGAATTGAGTACAATGTCATTTTAACACCATGTAGCCATTCCCACGAGGATGAAAAGAACAATCTAACATAAAAATAAATAAATAAATTATGAAATTTGGTTCAAGTTAAGAGACTCACACTATAGTCAAAGCCCTTCACTATGTTCGTCAAAAGTTAATAAAACATGCAAAGCAATCAGCATTCATATCCACAAGGTCAAAACTAAAATCACTGATAATATTAAGACAGAAATTGGTGAAATAAATCTCAGAGGAAATAAAATTCCTTTTTCTAAGACATGAAAGAAAGGTTGTGTTAATCATAATACATCTTGAAGGGCTGTTAGCTAAGAAGGAAAATATGGTTATGATTAGTAAATATAGCATTAAAATATATAAGCTCAGGAAATTAATATCTTAGTTCAAAGAACATTCTGGTTGCCCAATATATGATTAATTCAATCAGTAACTTCTAGAAATATAGACATTGTTTTCAAGAGTATCCAATATTTTACGGTTAGAGACACAATAATATTCTTAATGTAAATGTATATAAGTAGTAAAAATGTCCCTGTGTTATTTCAAGTTATTCCTGGCAACAGTGAAGTCTACTGGAGATCAAACTAGAAATCTAGGTCTGTATTCAAATATTCAAATTCTCTTCCCTAGTCTACCTTCTGTTACATAATGAAATAATGTTAAATCAAAAACAGACTGGAAGTGGGAAGTACTGAAGGGGCAAATAGATTCATAAGCTTTAAACACATGCAGATTTGGAAAGATGTGTAATGGGAGTATCCCAGAATAGCATTAGCTGGAGGATGTTAAATGATGTGACCCAAGTGTCCACATGCAAATGCATATACTATGCGGATGGAAAAACTGGTTTTCTCTTAGATTCACAACAGCCAAAGCATCAGTTGACCCTTTCCCTTCTCACTAAGCACTCATATAAACAAACCAGAAACTTTTTGATCCTGGAGAGTGAATGAACTCCACTCAAGGAAACTGTATACAAAGCACTCAGATTTGAGTGGCAGCTATAATGTTACATAGCTATTACTGAGGTTAAGGGCTGGAGATAAAAAAAAAAACAAAACTATTGATTTCAGTAATAAGATCTCTATATCTGGAAGAAGATGTCACCATGGACAACATGTCATGGAAAAAAAATAGCCAGACAAAAATGTAAGAAAGGCTGTCATAATTCTACCAAGCACACTGTTAAAATAATTCTACATTCTTTGAATGAGAACTGATAGCAAACCCACCATATATCCTTCAGAACACATTGCATATGGTATGTTGTGCTCTTATGTAAACATTGTACATTTTTACAGTTCTCTTCAAATGTAGATTCATTAATGTTCAGAAAATCCATCTGTCATCACAATTTAAGCCCACATTTAGATTTTTTTCAGAGCATTGCCATAGTTAGGGGTGTCAATCTAAGTGATCCATCCATCTAGACTTTATTTCCTACATTTTTCTGAAATACTTCTTCATTAAGATCAATTCATTTAGATCATTCTTTAAATGCTAGCTTTTATTTTTAAATAGTTTGAAATATAACACCAAAGGATAAAATTTTTGAGGACCTGGGTTTAAATCTCCAGCAGTCACATAAAATCCAGGCCTTGTAGTGTACTTATGTAATCCCGGGACTATGGGGGTTAAGAGATGAGTAGATGCTGGCAGCTTGATGGTCATCCAATCTAGCTGAAATGGCAAGCTTCAGATTCAATGGGGAAATACTGTTTCAAAAAAGTAAAGCACAGAGCAACAGGGGAAGACATCTGACATAGACCTCTGGCTTCTACATTTACACACACCCATATACAGATATTTACACACATATCCATACATTATATATAATATATATTATATATATATATATTACGCACACACACACACACACACACACACACACACACACACACACACGCACGCGCGCACGCGCGCCATAGTTTCATGCCACTAGGATAAGGCAACTTATAGGAGTTGTTTAGGAAAAGAAGCCTAGTGTAGCAGAAATGATTTAGATGTCACACAATTCTAGCCACCATCTTTAAAAGCCTGGCTTACAATCTTACTAAACAATTTGTTTTTTAAGAAACATCAGAAGGACGCGTTTAGCAGAAGGGATAGAGACTGAGAAATATTTGAAATAATAGACAAGCTATAGGAAGAGCATTAAATTCCTTTATTTGCAATGAGTTTGATAGACTCTGTATGTGTGTGTATGTGTGTGTGTGTGTGAGAGAGAGAGAGAGACAGAGACAGAGACAGAGAGACAGAGACAGAAACAGAGACTGTCTACTGGAAGGTGTTAGGTGTTCATATGTACATATGCCTTTGCAAATCAGCAGGTGATGTCTTCATCATCACTTGCTACCTTATCTTCTGAGACAAGGTCTTTCAATAAACATAAATGTCATTAATTTGGGTAGATTGCATGGCTGGCCAGCCACAGGGACTCTCCCTGTCTCTGCCTCATAGCACTGGGCCAGAGACATGTGCAACCATGCCTAGCTTTTTACATTGGTTCTGGGCATCCAAATCAGGACCTTATACTTGCTCAACCAGCACTTTACCCACAGAACTATCACTAGGCAATTGAATTGATTTGCCAGACTCACTACTGTTATCCTCCTCTATTCATGAGCTTTTGCAAGGATGATTTTTGTTTGCATCAAATTTGTTTGGAATATTGCAAAAATCCATGCATATATTCATTAGAATATTTTAATTCTTTCTGTAGTCTTCTATGAGTCAAATAAGGCTGTAATTGTGGAAAACAGAATTTCCAGTAGAGTAGGATGAAAACTGAATATGAAGTTTTGTTCATATAAATTAACATTCCATTTCTAGAGTGGTCACAATTTGTTTTCCTTTTGTACAGTTCAATCATGATGGACAGTGGCTTCTCTCTTCCAGTTAGTTCAACATCATATAACTACATCACTAAAGCAATTAGATACATGCTAGCTCCTCTTGGGGAAATCTATTGCATGTATATTGAAGAAAAGTTGTTGTTCCTCCACCCACCCACCCTCTGATGTTATCACAAGTGCATTTGATCAATCAGACATTTGAATCTTCCTTTATCAATTAGTTCAAGGACTGACACTCAGCCAGAGTCAACTCAGGACCATGTGATTAGAATTGTCAAGAAAATGATCTTTTGCTTAAAACCACTTTAGGCTGATTAATACTCCAGTGTGGTTTCCCTTTTCATACAGTAAATACTTCTTTGAGTAATGAATAGTAGCTTAAAAATGAAGAGGTTATACCCGAAACTCAATGCATTGTTTCCTTTCCCAGGAGTTGGCACCTGATTTTAGGATCGCTGTGGATCCTCGAGGGTCTAGTCTGTGTTCATAAATTCTTTGTTTCATTTCATGAAAATCAGCACTGTGGACCAAAACCAAGAAGTAGAAAGAATGTAAAATACTTACATGTACATTTGTGAAACTGAGGCATACATATGTGGTGACTGATGATTATGATGTTCATGTCCTAAACAGAGAAAGTGAGTCCCCCTAACTGCCTCTGCTGCTGACCCTGAATGAGCTATAACATTGATCTGTTCATTTCACTTTCAAAACATCAAAATTAGAACAGTTTAAAAAAAAGAGGGGAAAACTTTCCAACAGTGGACCAACAAAAAGAATAAAATGTATGTCTCTTGGTTGAATTTGTCTGTATGAGGTGAGTGCATGAACACTCCTCTTTAAGAAAGAAAAAGAAGAAAAAAAGAATACTTCAAATTTCAGGGATTTATCACATGAGCAATGCTTGGCTTGACTTTCTAGCCCAAATATAGCATGTTATTTATTGACAGATTCAAAAGCATCTTTCATTTTTCACTCTGGAAGGAGCAGTGAGATGCTGCTGCCTCAAGAAACTGAGCGGATGCACTTTCCCAGGAGGGAACTATGGAGCGTTATCAGGATCTCAGAGTGGTGACTTCTTTAGAAGTCAGAGGTCATGTCAGGCTGAGAAAAATCCCTCCTGTGACCCAGTGCTATTTTGAAATATACAGCAGATGCTGTTGGGTGGAAAGGGAAAAGAAACTTCATTTCCATCTCAGAATGCAAACATGACATTAGATTTTGGAATGTCTCCATTTTAATCACACACGGGTCATGGATAATTGGCAAAGGATATTATAAAAATGTTTTAAGTATATGAAGATTCATAATGTCACTCTAGTGAGAGTAGGAATACCACATAATGCAAATGGAAAGCTGTTTTGATATTTTGTTGTACTCTAATAAAATTTGCCTGAAGATCAGAGAACAGAACCAGCCACAGACTTAAACATAGAAGTCAGACAGTGGTGGCACACACCTTTAATCCTAGCACTCGGGAGGCAGAGATCCATCTGGATCTCTATGAGTTCAAGGTTGCACTGGGCTACATGAGATTGATCCAGTCTAGGAGAGAAACAGAGCCAAGCAGTGGTGGCACACACCTTTAACACCAGTATTTGGGAAGCACACAAGCCATTAATCCCAACATTAGGAAGGTTGAGATAGGAAGTAAAATGGCTGGGTGGAGAAAGGCATATAAGGCTTGAGGATACAGGCTGAGGACTCAGAGGCTTTCAGTCTGTTCAGTCTGAGGATTCATGGAGGAGTTGGAGAGGTGAGAAGGGGCTGTGGCTTGTTTCCTCTGATCTTTCAGCATTTACCTCAATTACTAGCTCCTGGTTTTTATTATAAGACCTTTTAGGATTCATGCAACAGAAAAGCAAGTTCTGTGGTGCTTTTTGTTTATCTGGCTAAGGTAAGGATTGTGCACAAAGAGTACGTGTTACTATATAAGAGAACACCTGCTTCTCACAGTCCAACTCTTTGTAATGAGAGCTTCATGGCCCAACCTGCTTTCTTAGAAGCGACTCACGAAAGCACTACTTCATAAACTAATTTTAATTATATAAAGACTTAAATAGAGCAAAGTGCTTTTTATCATTAAAATGCTCAATAATTGACATTGTATTTATTGGTTATGTCAAATGCTTGGCCTAATTGCTCTCCATTTCCCCTGCACATTAGAGTCATCTTGGGAACTTGGTAAACCTAACTGTGCCCAGGATGATCACCACAAGCAGTCTGAGGCTCTGCTACAATAGATGAGATCTAGGCTTATGCTGGAGAGGATGTGGAGCTAGGGGAACTCTCCTCCACTGCTGATGGGAATGCAAGCATGTACAACCACTTTGGAAATCAATATGACACTATCTCAGAAAATTGGGAATCAATCTCCCCAAGACCCAGCTATATCACTCTTGGGCATATACCCAAGGAATGTTCAATCATACCACAAGGTCACTTGCTCAGCTATGTTCATATCAGCATTGTTTGTAATAGCCAGAACCTGGAAACATCCTAGATGGCCTTCAACTGAAGAATAGATAAATAAAATGTCATACATATACACATTGGAGTACTACTCAGCAGAGAAGAACAGTGACATCATGAGGTTTGCAGGCAAATGGATGGATCTAGAAAAAAATCATCCTGAATGAGGTAACCCAGACTCAGAAAGACAAACATGGTATGTACTCACTCATAGGAGGATACTAGATGTAAAACAAAGATGACTATACTGCTACTCACAACTCCAGGGAGGCTACCTGGAAAACAGGACCCTAAGAAAGACACAGGGATTGCCCAATGACAGAGAAATGGATGAGATCTACATGAACAACCTGGACGTGAGGGGGGAGGTAATGAAGGGCAAAGTTCAAGGGAAAGAGAGCTTAGGGGAGCAGGAGATCCCAGCTGTATCAAGAACAGAGAGGGAGAACAAGAAATAAGAGACCATGATAAATGAAGACCACATGAGAATAGGAAGAAGCAAAGTGCTAGAGAGGTCCTCAGAAATCCACAAAGATACTTCCACAATAGACTACTGGCAGTGGGTGAGAGAAAGCCCAAACTGATCTACTCTGGTGATAGGATGGCCAAACACCCTAATTGTCGTGTTAGAAATCTCATCCAATGACTGAGAAATCTGGATGCAGAAATCCATTGCCAGGCCCCAGGTGGAGCTCTGGGAGTCCAATTGGTGAGAAAGAGGAGGGTTTGTATGAGCGAGAATTGTTGGGACCAAGATTGGAGAAAGCACAGGGACAAATAGCCAAAAGAATGGAAACATATGAACTATGAACCAATAGCTGAGGAGCCCCCAACTTGATCAAACCCTCTGGATAAGTGAGACAGTTGATTAGCTTGATCTTTTTGGGAGGCATCCAGACAGTGGGACCGGTACCTGTCCTCAGTGCATAAGCTGGCTGTTTGGAACCTGGGGCTTATGCAGGGACACTAGTTCAGCCTGGGAGGAGGGCACTAGACCTGCCTGAACTGAATCTACTAGGTTGAACTGAATCCCCAGGGGAGTCTTTGCCCTGGAGGAGATGGGAATGGGGGGCTTGGCTGGGGGGAAGGTGGGGGGCCAGGAGGGGGAAGGACAAGGGAATCCGTGGCTGATAGGTAAAATTAAATTAAATTATAAAATAAAAAATACAACATGGAAAAAACAATAGATGTGATCTAAGACGTACACATAAGTAATTGTTTTTTTAAGTAGATAATTCTAATAATTAGCCAGAATTAAGAAACCATGATATAGACAAATGCAGAAATTTTATTGTGTAAATCAAGTGAACGGAAGAACATAAAGAAATAAGTTAAACTTTATTGGAATCATTCTGAATCTTCCTTTCTAATCCTTTTGTCTCTAAATACATACTGTGTGTATACTTCTAGATAAAGGCTAAATTTAATCCTGTTTCTCCCTAGTAGTATAAAGCTAGACAGTATCATTTATTGTTACAAGGGAAATATATTTTTATCAGTCTTCAAGCCTTTATCATGACTATATAATGTCTCCCAATAAAATACTTTGAATTAAATATTTGTATCACAATAGGCAAAGTAAACTATTTAAATCACTGTTCTGTTAATGATTAAGAAAAAATAGAATTTGATAACTTCAATAAACTAAAAGAAATCAGTGTAGTAGTGTAGAGAATTAAATGAAAGATAAATAACATCCCTTTTAAATTGATTTGCATAGAGTAAACAGTCCATTTGGCAGTTGAAAAATTAAATGAAACAATTTTTTCAAAGGGGACATTCCCAGATATAATATAAATTTGAAATATGCATGAATGAGAATTAAATTATGAAAAAAGTGTCATTGCTTAAAACACAGCTTCTGGGTAGGGGAGACTCATGTTTCCTTTGGGTATGCATGTTGGGAGGTTGACAAAGCTCTGGTGAATGGCCCTTAACTCATGCACATGTAGATAACTCTAATTGAACTTAGTGGGTTATTAAAAAGACACAGAGAATAGAGTATGAATCTGACAGAGGAAGGGAGAGTCTAGGGAAAATTAGGGGAGGAAAGAAGCATTATCATATTTCATTATATTTGTAGAAGTACTCATAGAATCAATTAGAAAGTTAGATAATTAATTAATGTAAAATACAAATGATGCATATAAATTAATTCATATTGTATATGCATCACTTAGGTGGAATTTTAAACTAAAAATATTATATTTCACTAATAAGTTTAAACATTTAAAACCTGCAAGAAATTTCATCAATAAGCTGCAAAATTTCCATGATGTCTTTTTTACTTCCTCTTAGATGACAAGAATTTCATTTTTTTCATCATATATAATCTTACATTTTGTGTTGTCTCACCCCTTACCAATAACAAAAATATATCCTCATCAACTACTTCCATCCATCATTCCTTTCCTTTGAATACTTGGGACAGTTTAGTTTTTTTTTCTTTCATGTCAACTGAATGCATAATTGTCCAACATTATAAAACATGTCAACCCCTTGGGACAGCATCCATTTCAAACTGGTTCCATCACACAAGTAGAGTAAGTATATTGGCTCCGTTAGCATTCCTTTATGTAGAATGCAGGTTGTACTTAGGTTATTAAAGGATGTTGTTACTTACTGGCCATAGAATTCTGCATTGACAGTTATTTCACCATATTAATAAAAGTTGTTCTACTCCCTTCCAATCTTAACATCTACAAAGTTTTTCTTTATCCAACTAACTTCCATCAGTTGAGTTTTTAAGTTAACACATGATGATTTTTTTTTACTTTTGAGGTTTTTTTTTTTTACTTTTGAGTTTCATTATTTCTTTTAAAATTTATTTCATTTATTCATCTTTGTATATATACATGCATTTGTATGAATATGGTACATACACATCTAACAGATGCATACTTGTGAGGAGGAGAGGTGCACACATAAAGAGCTGTATCATCTTTTTATTTTTTCATGTGTATGCTGAGATGAGACCTCTGCTCCTGTGTTATACAAGAAGTCTTGATTCACTGAGGGAGCTCTCCAGATCAGACTCCTTCACAATGTGTAAATATTCCTTCACTAAATTTGAGGCCCCTGAGACCAGAATTTCTTGAATAAACTTTTATATTTGTTGCTTAATCTTAAAAGTGAAGTTTAACACAGTTTCACAATTCTGCAAGTCTCAATTCATTAGTACATTGTATTTCTTTAGTTATATAATTTAAACAATTTATATAAATCTAAATTCACCCTTCTTCTCTCATTCTCTGAGCTCTACTTGTTTAAGTTTCCTGTTAGTACAATGCTTCCCATTTAAAATTTCTAAGTGGTTCTTTTATGGAGCTCCTATCTCCCTATAGAGAATGTCTACTCTTCCCTTTATTTCAAGAGTTTTGCTTTTTGGTAGGGGTGGCGGCCCAGTGCATAAGAGTTCTAGACAGGCAAGCATGAGGACCTAAGTTTGAATCTCTAGAACCCCAGTCAATGTTGGAGCATCTGTGTTTCCAGTATTTCCAGAGAGATGGGAGGTAGATACATGGAAACCCCTGGAAGCTCATACACCAACTAGACTGGCCTAATCAGCAACCTTGAGACTTTATTTCAAAACAGGTTTAAAGAAACTATGTACAGACATGGTTGTCCTCTAAGCTACTCACATGTACTGCAGCATGCATATACCCTCATTATACACATGAGCGTGGGCGCACACACACACACACACACACACACACACACACACACACACACACACTTGCTCTTTTATCATGGGTCAAGGTTTTAGAAACTGCTTTAACATTATTTTCTAATTCTAACACTGGGGCCAGACAGACTTTAGCATTTGTAGATAGCCACCCTTTTCTTTGAGAAAATTATGATGATCTTTGTTCTTTGGTTGTAAATAGTTTTAGAATGTGTACTGCATACTTTAAATATTATGGGACTATGATTGCTGTTTAAAATCCAGTGGGATATTAACTACGTGTTTGCTTATTTCTGTTTGTAATCAAACCTAGTTTGGTTAAGACTACAATCCCCAATTGGTCTTCAGTGGATTTGGCTCCAACATCAGTATAATTTTCAAAGCCTTGTTGACTACTTAGATTGCCCACATTAAATGTGCACCACAAGAGGAAAATTTGGGTACCTGGCAATGGAGCCCACCAACATTCTGATTTCTGAGCTTCATTTCTGTACTTTGTTTCAATTTTACAGTATAGCCTGGGGACTACAGGCTTCCTCTGAAGACTTAATTTATCCAATTCCCTTCTTCCTATTACATTTCCTAGATTCCTAGAACTCCTGTGGAGGAATATTGGCTACATAGTCAAAGTTTTAATCTCCTTATGCCATCCATATGCCCCATTACTGGATGATGCTCTGGACAAAATATGAGACAAGAGAAAGGTGACGTAAATAGAATGCACCCCATCCTCCACAGATCTCATCTGTCTCTTTTATAAGTGCTTATGGAGACAGAGAAGGGTTTGTCCGAGTTTCATGTGCCTATGCCACCCGTGTAGGGCTCACTATTTGTATACTGGCTATCTCTCTGTTCAAGTCAAGAAGGTTTGAAACAGATAGCATAGGGCATTGGCCTTGGCTCACATTCTTACAGAAGCCCTACACAGGCTCTAGCATGAAAGAGGTTGTTTTTCACTGAAACTTTTTCTGTGTGTGCAGGATTTTAGGGCTGGCAAGAATCATGGAAAAGATGAAGAAGACCACAGTCCTTTGTGCTGGTCGTTTTTGAAAACTGTATTTCTGTCACCAGTCTTAGAGCTGTAATTTACCTTACAGGTCCATTAATATTAACAGGACTGTGTCCTTCAAATTTTCTTCTCTCTCATTAGTCTACATTTTCAATTATCAGGTGTATGCTGTGTGTCTCATTGTACTCCAGCAGGGTGAGAGTTTATTAGCATTGTTCTCCCTCAGATACTTCACAACTTAATTTCAATCTATAATGGTAAATTTCTCTTTGACATAAGTGATGTATCTTCATTTTCTGACCCTTTAGAAAAAAAATTAGGTTATCAAAATTAAATTTATTTTAATATCTCTATCTTAAATTTGTATATGCAAAAAGGGCAATATAGCACATCATCTCTTTGATGTATGCCTACTTTCTAATTTTTTAGTAGAACTGAAATTTTTAGGATGTGATTTATGAAATATTGTAATGTTTTATATTTTGTCTTATTATTTCATTCATTCTAACTTTTCTTCCTTTTGTACTTATTAAATGATATCACAGGGCTTTTTAGGGTATATCTTTCACATACTTACAGAGCTATTCTAGATTTTTACTAAAATAACTCTAATTATACAAAGTATATGACATACCTGACATTTTTACCTGACATTGCAAAGGATCCTGAAGACAATTTCCAGAGATAATGTACAGAATGATTTAATTTTAAGGCATGTAGCTAATTCAAATAAAATAGATACATATACAGGTCTTCAGAAAGTAGCCTCAAAATTAAAGGAAAATTTGGGAGTTCAATGTCACTGTTTGTAACTCCTTGAACGATGATGTAATAAAAAGATCAGATGACTAGTGATAGTTCCAATATAATATTTGAGAAAATATTCCACCTCAAAGATAATCTTGAGTAGATAGTAATAAACATTCCTATCATATATAAGGAATTTCATATATAAATATTATTTTTAATGTGTTATACTAAACAGATGTGGTGGCATACACCTTTAATCCCCGAGGCAGAGGCAGGCACATCTCTGAGTTTGAGGCCAGCTTGGTATACAGAGTGAGTTTCATGACAGCCTGGACTACACAAAGAAATTTTGTCTTGAAAAACAATACAAAACAAAAAAGTGCTATGTTAGTTTCTCTTCTGTTCCTATGATAAACAGCATGATGAAAAGCAACATAATTTATTTGAGCTAAGGCTTTTAGTGGAAGATTCCATAATGGTATAAAATACATGGCAGAAGGAGCCAGACCAGGAAGCCCAAAGACCACATTTCTAACCACACACAAAACCTAGAAAGAACAGCTCACAAGTGGGACAAGGCTTTGAAATCTCAAAGCCCGTATATAGCAATATGCTTCCCCCATGAAAGTCACCTAAAGGTTTCATAACAAACTGTCTAAATATCTGAGCCCATAGGTGGTGTCTGGGAGAAACTGTCATTCAGGCTACCGGTACATGTGCTACCGGTACAGATGTCATTGTACAGTACAGTATCCATTTTCTTTTTTTTTTTAATGACTGATCATTGATATTTTGGAATTTCTGCAATTCCTCTGATGTGAGAAGTATATCAAGATAATCCAGTGATCGCATTTTATATCAGTACATCAAGATTATTTTAGAGATGGCCATAACACTTCAGATATCTCAATCCTAGTGACTATCAGAACTGATTTTGAGATTGCAAAAAAAGATGCCTCTTTCCTGGATCATTTACCACACAGATATGAAACACTGAACCATCTGTTGCTGTTTTTCCGCTTGGAATTAATGAAACCATATACAATGAAATTAAAGATTTTTTAAAAAGTCATGGAAACAAATAGACAAATGCTTGATCCTATTGTGCCTAACATTTATTTTAAAAAAAAACCTTTAATCTTCCCAGGTGAATTAACTAATATTCATTATTGACTGTTAATAACAAACTGTCAAAAATTTCACTGGCTTAAAAACTATGATAAGCATTTAGAATATCTTGGGTTTTTTTCCCTAAGTCAAAAATTGAGATAGCTTATCTCTGCTTCATAATTACAAAGACTCAACTGAAATATTTGAAGACTTGAACACTGTGTGCTGGAGTCATTTGATACACACACATTTAAAGTCTGACACTGACTGTTAACAGGGCAAACTGCTGGAAGTATCAAAGTAAAAAATGTATATGTTAGGTAAGGTCCCCCACCCCCTTGATAACTAGACTCCAGGGTGAATCACAGAGAGAACAGAGAGGAGAAATGAGATCAAAGAATGGAGACAGAGTATTTAATGTGGAATATTTATTTACAGGGAGCATCTTAGGAAAAATAGCAGCATGAGTCATTAATTACATAAGCCAGTTTTGGTTAGATGATCTGTTCCTTATATTTAAATCATATAATTAGAAGCATATATGTATGTGTTATTACATCTTCATGGTCCACATCTATGGTATGAATATGCTTTTAGCACATGTATCACCAGGATTCTCCAGGAAAAGAATGATAAAATTGTAAGATAGATTTACAGATGGATGGAAGGATTGTTGAATTGATAGATGGGATAATGGATAGATAAATATATAGATATTATTATATGTAATTATAATAATTACAGTACAGAATCCATAGAAGGGGCACAAGAATAGAGATCTAGCAAATGTAAGGACTGAGTTCCTAGTCTGTAATTTCTAGAGCATGCAACCATGTTAGATACAGAAGAGCTGATGTTATCACAAACTTGAAATTTTGTGGAGGCCAGATTTGGCAACTTGGCCAGAATTTTCACATTGTAGACATAAACAGAATTCCATCTTTGGAAAATTAATTATTTTTATCTAGAGGCCTGAAATTTATTGGATCAGAGTTATCCACAGTCAAGTGTAATCCCCATCAATTATTGATGTTATTCACATCGATTCCACTATGTAACAGCATCATCTAACCCTGAACTAATTTTTTTTTTAAATCCTGAGATCACAGTACAATTGCAACATTTCTTCTCTCCGTTTTCTGCCTCCAAACCCTCCTGTATACTATTCCTTGGTCTCTTTCAAATTCATAAATTATTTTCATTGTTATTGCTCTTACATGTAATTGTTATGCTAGCGAACATAGATATGTATGTGTGTGTGTATATATATGTATATATATATATATATATATATATATATATATATATATATATATATACTTAAACATTCTTAAATACTGCTCAGTTCATATAATGTTACTTGTATGAACATTTTTCAGGGTTGACTACTTGGTATTGGATAATCAGCTGGTATATGCTTTAGTGAAGACTATTCAACTCCTTATTAATAGACACCATCTCACAGCAGACTACTTGGTCCTCTGTCTCTTCTAATCTTTCTGCCCCTCTTCTTCCAGAATGTTCCCTGAGCCTTAGGAGAAAGTACATTTGGTAGACATATTCATTGGCACTGGGCTCCACAACTATGCATTTTGATGGGTTGTGGTTTTCTGTGGTGGTCTCTGTCTGTTGCAAAGAGAAGTTTCCTTGATGAAGGGTAAATACTACACATATTTATGGGTATAAGGACAAATGTTAACAGATTGTTAGGAATTGTGATGGTTTAATAAAGTAGAGATTATACATTCTTTTTCAGTAACCATGGTTTCACTAGCACTAGCTAGGTTTCCAGCATTAAACATGGTTTCCCTCTTGTTGAGTGGATTATAAGTCCAATTAGAAAGTTGTTGGTTAATGCCAAGATTAACATGCCACTACTCCATCCTTTGGGTTATTATGTGGTGCTGGTCATTGATGTAGTTCATAGACATCATGGATGGCTTGGAGGGTTGGTTGCCTCCCACCTTTGGAAATTTCTATGGTGCCTTCTAGTACCATGAAAACTAGTCCTAAGGAAGGAAACTTAAAGGTTAGTTCTAACTCAGGTAGCCCAGATATTCTTCAATGTTTTCTACTCCTGACCCATTTTTCCCTGAGCAGGTTGTACAGTTATAAGTACATGTAAGCCAGGTATGTCAACTAAGCCTTTACAAACAATACATCATTTTAAAATAAGTATTAAAAAGATTTTCAGCAATTTTTGCAATTATGCAGATGTGAATTCTCCATCCCATTGGCTAGTTTGTAATTTAGAAAATAATTTTATGTCTCAGATCCTCCTGTGCCTCCTCCAACATAAATCTATGCCCTATAATGTAGACACTGGCATCCATTATGCCAGGTGTGTGGGGAGGGGGCTCCACTGTCTTCTGAATTCTGCTAGACTACTAGAATTGTAGCAGCAGTTCTCTACCTGTGGGACACAAGCCCTCTGGGGGTCACATATCAGATATCCTACATTTCATATATTTATACTACAATTCATAACAGTAGGAAAATTACAATTATGAAGTAGCAACAAAATAATTTTATGGTTCAGGGCCACCACAACAAGATGAACAATATTAAAGGGTCACAGCATTAGGAAGGTTGAGAACCACTGTGCTAGAGTAGGCCCAGAAGAAAATACCAAAGAGGCAGAAGAGATCATCTAGAATATCTACTCTTCTGCTCATCCACAGATGGGGTTCTACAGTGGTGTTATTTTTCCTTGAGAGCCTCATCATTGTGGATTTGCAGAATGTCTTCTCCTTCATCACTATATTCCACAAAACATCACTCTGGAAAAGGAAGTTATCTAGCAAGAATTATAGTGATTGGCTCAAATGCACAGCATGTTGCCTTGATGAGAAACAGCAGGAATGAAAGAGTAGAGGAAGGCTTATCTGAAGTTTCACTAGTTGTCTATTTGTTACTCCATCCTGTGTGTTTCTGGTGTACAGACTCTGTAAATATGGGGTATACATTTTTGAACTGTAGTCAGCATAAGATGCCAATAGAACATAGGCCAATTTAATAGAACATGGAACTGAAAGGTGGAAGCAGAAGTGATCAACCCTTCTCATGATTTTGTCAAGTAATTCATTTCAAGAGGGTGTGCTACCTGTCCTGGAAACATGAGTCACAGGGAATTTAATAGACCTTACCTGAGGAACAAATGGTTCTACCAAGGAATGAGGGATAGCATTACACTAAATGTTAGTCTGGGAATAAAAGCTAGCTATTCTGTACTATTCACTGAACCATTAGGAACAGAGAGACTTTATCCTACTGAATTGGTAATTGATCTCAATTACCCAGTGGAAATGTCTTGGTTACCTGCAATGTTAGCAAAAGGGACAGTGGCTGGAACTTGTGAATTTGTAAAAGTTCCTCTCAGTGTTCCTTTACACATGGCTCTGGTCAATGGACACAACTTAATGAAGATAAAAATCAATGAAAGATCATATTCTTGGCTGCAGGTATATAGCTCAGTTGTGACACACTTGCTTTCCCGGCATGGGTGAGAATCTCAGTTCAATCCTCAGTTCTGAATAATTCATATTCTATAGATTTAGTCATGCAGAAAGGTTAAAGGCTAGTTAGGGTGTTGATAAGCAGTAAAGGGATCATCCAACTTTACATCAAGTTCACTAGCAAAGCTTAGAGATTTCCTTTTCTGGTAAGTGTGTGATTAAAATTAATTCCATGGTGATGGAGTAGCTGACTAGGACAGCTTTGTTCCCTGTGAAGAAGGAAATAGATTTCCCATCACAAGAAATGCTGTGGGATGGTCTGTATGTCAAATTGCTCTGATTGGTCAATAAATAAAACAGTGATTGGCCAGTGGCTAGACAGGAAGTATAGGAGGGACTAACAGAGAGGAGAAAAGAAAGAACAGGAAGGCGGAAGGAGTCACTGCCAGCCGCCACCATGACAAGCAGCATGTGAAGATGCCTGTAAGCCATGAGCCATGTGGCAAGGTATAGATTTATGGAAATGGATTAATTTAAGCTATAAGAACAGTTAGCAAGAAGCCTGCCACGGTGATACAGTTTGTAAGCAATATAAGTCTCTGTGTTTACTTGGTTGGGTCTGAGTGGCTGTGGGACTGGCAGGTGACAAAGATTTGTCCCGACTGTGGGCAAGGCAGGAAAACTCTAGCTTCAAAGAAGTGTCAGGAATGGGTGTGGAAGTACAAAGGGGTTAGGGCATGTGGGTTTTCTGTCCATCAGACATACTCAAACACTTTTCATCTTCTCTTTGCTCTGAGGCCACCCCTTGTGTGTGGCTTCTGATTAGTAGAAGTTGATAGCTTTTGTAAGGAAATCAGAGGCAGGAAGGGACACACTGGCAAATGCTATAGTCTCTACCATAGGTCACAGGTTTTTGTGTCCCTAGAGCACTGGTATGATCATATCTTTCTAGTGTTCCTAGCCCTAGGCTGCTTCATCAACCTTCATCCTTCTTAAGTTCCCTTAGTCTCCACCACAGCTGTAAACGATGCCTTCATTAAACTCTTGTCTGTCACCCTTTGAAGATACCATCTGTTTGTGACAGGAACATCATTGCAAGAAGTGACCCGCTACATTTTAATAAGGCTTATGATCATATTTAACCTACCAACATAATACTCCTAAGGCCCACCTCTGAAGCCACTTTATCCATGTGAATGTGGTTAGCTTCTTTCTGCTGCAGTACTCTTGACTCTTGGCTAGCTCTGCAAAAGATGGCAAGTAGTTTTAGGTAGTATCAGTATTTCAGAGGGCTTTGAGAGATCTTCGTCCTTCAAACTAGGTTGATTTCAAAGACTGAAAAGCAAAGCCAAACATGTTGTAATTAAAATAATGCCAGAAGTTAGAAGGAAAAGGGATCTTAGGTTATCATACTAACAAAGAAAAAGGATGGAAGGTTTTAATTTGTTACTTAAGAACAGCCACAGGGTCTAAAACAAAATAATACAGTTCTAAGAAAGTAGCAAACTAAATTGATAAGATAGATAACCCAAGAAACATTTAACATTGCTAAGAATTCCGGGGTTAATTTAAAAATCCATTTAAGAGAAAACTAGTTCCAGAGAAAATTAATTCCAGGACTGCAGTGTAGTGTTCTCAGTAAACAGCTGGGTGGAACATGCATGCTGTGATGCAGGGCTCCATGTGGGATCTCCCAAGCCATCGCCTGCTCAGCAACTGCTAACACAGTGGTGTTAAGTACTGAGGACACAGATAAAAATCAGATGAAGATCTCTGACTGAAAACATGCTAAATATTTTAAATAATGCATCTTCTTTCTGAACATAAGAGTGCCTTTATCTTAGCGAGTGCCCAAGTTTTCCCTACCTCCCACCCAAGCTAAACAGCAGGCAAAACCTGAGGGTCCTCATTAGTTGCCTCTAATCATGAATTTCTGAAATCCAAAGCTGCAGAGGCATGGACACCATCATTGTGTAAAGCATTTCTGAGACAAATCAAGCTGTAACTGGTAGAATAATGATTCTTTTAGAAAAGCAGATGGAAAAATAATTCATTATTTATTTAGACTTCTGTTTTTCACATAAAAATCAAAACTTCTGGTCTACAAAAGATGAACGTTGTTGAGAATTTACATTTGTTAAGATGTGAAAAAATGGGAATCCCTCTCTATGGGTTCTTTGGAATGGTTTTGAGAATGGACAATGCATATGGCCAGATACATGTGCAAGTGATGGAGAATTTTGGCATTGAAGTAGTGAATTTAAAAATCAAAGTCAGTTACCATGGTCTCCTACTCCTTGTTCTCCCTCTCTTTTCTTGACCCAGCTAGAATCTCCCGCTCCCTTTCCCTCGACCCTCACCCTTCATCGCTCCCACTCATGTCCAGGCTGTTCATGTAGACCTCATCCATTTCTCCATGTCTTTCTTGGGGTCCCGTTTTCCAGGTAGCCTCACTGGTGATGTGAGTAGCAGTCCAGTCATCCTTGTTCCACATCTAGCATCCTCCTATGAGTGAGTACATACCATATTTGAGAAAAGGAAGAAACAAAGAGCTAAAGAGGCCCACAGAAATCCACAAAGTTACCCCCTCAAAAGACTGTTGGCAATGGTCGAGAGACAGCTGGGACTGACCTACTCTGGTGATGGGATGGCCAAACACCCTAATGGTTGTCCCATAAACCCCATCCAAGGACTGAGGAATCTGGGTGCAGACATCCACAGCTAGGCCCCTGGTGGAGCGCTGGGAGTCTAATTAGTGAGAAAGAGGAGGGTTTATATGAGCGAGAATTGTTGAAACCAAGGTTGGATAAAGCACAGGGACAAATAACCAAATGAATGGAAACACATGAACTATGAACCAAAGGCTGAGGGGCCCCCAACTGGATCAGGCCCTCTGAATAGGTGAGACAGTCGATTGGCTTGATCTATTTGGGAGGCATCTAGGCAGTAGTACCAGGTCCTGGGCTCGTTGCATGAGTTGGCTGTTTGAAACCTGGGACTTATGCAGGGACGCTTGGCTCAATCTGGGAGGAGGGGACTGGACGTGCCTGGACTGAGTCTATTAGGTTGATCCCAGTCCTCGGGGGAGACCTTGATCTGTAGGAGGTGGGAACGGGGGGTAGGCTGGGGGGAAGGGGAGGGGGGCAAGAAGGGAGAGAACAAGGGAATCTGTGGCTATAATGTAGAACTGAATAGTATTGTAAAATAAAAAATAAAATAAAATATAAAAAAAATCACAGTCAGGAGCTCAGGAGAGTTCAGTGATTAAAATACCCATCATGCAAGAGTGAGAACTAGAAGAACGATCATCTGAACCCTGATAAATGCCAAGTGGGCATACTGACCCACCTGTAATTCAAGAAAGTGGAAGGTAGAAACCACTTGTTATAGGATGTCTATAACAAGCCAGATATTCAGACTAGATGTACAAGTGAGTATGTTATTCCATTAAGAGCTCCTGTCTCATAGAACAAGATGGAGAGTGATCAAAAAAGACTTCCAATGTCAACTTCATCTCTACATGTATACACACACACACACATCTGTGCAGGCACATGTGTGTGAACAAGTGTGTGCATGCATGCCCATCCTTTCCAGCAATTGCTGGCATAAATTGGCAGTATAAAAATGAGATTCTTAGGATTAGGATTCCATTATTGATACATCTTAGGGAACTTTTTGTTAATATTCTTTTTTTAAAAGGTTTAATTACATTTTAATTAAAAAGAAACAATATATTTAAACACAAAAAAAAGGCAAACATATACAGACAAATTTTTAAAATGTAGTAAACATGGTTTCCAGAGGCTAGTGCCCAAAGACTGGAAGATGTTGATCAAAGGATGCAAAACTTTATTTAGACGGAAGGGATCTTTGCAGATACACACACACACACACACACACACACACACACACACACACATGCACACACACATATATGTATCAGTGCCAACAGTTAATAATGAAGTATATATTTGAAAATTGCTAAAATATGGATTCCAAGAATTATCTCACATGGTTATAAATTTGTGAGGAAAGGCATAGATCCTGATCTGGCATATCATGACATTCACATTTGTCAAAGCCTAATATTTACATGTCAAATGTAAGCAGTCATTTATTAATGACTATAAGAACCATTGCAATTCACTTTTTTTTTCTTTTTTATTTTACAACACCATTCAGTTCAACATAATAGCCACAGATTCCCCTGTTCTCCCCCTCTGGGCCCCCTCCCCCTCCCCCCAGCCCACCCCCCATTCCCACCTCCTCCAGATCAAGGTCTCCCCCGAGGACCGGGATCGACCTGGTAGACTCAGTCCAGGCAGGTCCATTCCCCCCCTCCCAGACCGAGCCAAGTGTCCCTGCATAAGTCCCAGGATTCAAACAGCCAACTCATGCAACAAGCCCAGGACCCGGCACCAACACACAGCTGCCTCCCAAACAGATCAAGCCAAATGACTGTCTCACCCATTCAGGGGGCCTGATCCAGTTGGGGACCCCTCAGCCTTTGGTTCATAGATCCTGTGCTTCCATTCATTTGGTTATTTGTCCCGGTGCTTTATCCAACCTTGGCTTCAACAATTCTTGCTCATATAAACCCTCTTCTTTCTCACTAATTAGACTCCCAATGCTCCACCAGGGGCCCAGCCGTGGATGTCTGCATCCAGATTCCTCAGTCCTTGGATGGGGTTTATGGCACAACTATCAGGGTGTTTGGCCATCCCATCACCAGAGTAGGTCAGTTCCTGCCGTCTCTCGACCATTGCCAGCAGTCTTTTGCGGGGGTATCTTTGTGGCTCTCTGTGGGCCTCCCTAGCTCTCTGCTCTTCCTCCCCTTCTCATGTGGTCTTCATTTACCATGGTCTCCTATTCCTTGTTCTCCCTCTCTTTTCTTGATCCAGCTAGGATCTTCCACTCTCTTTCCCTCGACCGTCGCCCTTCATTGTTCCCACTCATGACCAGGCTGTTCATGTAGATCTCGTCCATTTCTCCGTGTCTTTTTTTGGGGTCCCGTTTTCCAGGTAGCCTCACTGGTGATGTGAGTAGCAGTCCAGTCATCCTTGTTAAATAAAATATAATTGTATCACTTTCCCCCTTAAAGAATTGCTGATTACCAATAACTTATGGTGTCATACATATATCATACACAAGCATGATAATAGCAAGTATAAAATTTGCAAAAGTTCAGTCTTAGATATTTTAATTTGCAGAAATTAATAGCAAAATCACTGAAGTCACAGAGATTAGGAAGCTCTTCTGAAGAATGGTTGATATATTTTGTTTATCCGAAGAAAATTTATTAGTGTCATGCCTTAACCCTTCCCAAATTTTTAAAATACAAGGAATAAAGACAAAGAGCAGAAAATACTGAAGATGTTTGATAAAGTTAAGATATTTTGGCATATTACCTTTTCTCCCTTAGCCATTTCTAAACAGAATATAAGCAGCATGTGGAAATCTGGAGACTGAGTCACAGGCTAAGTGTGACTACAGATCAGCACTGCTGAGCACCTCTGAACACCATGCTGAGTTACATCACACACTTGCCATTCAGTTTCTAAGAAGTGAAGGGAAGTGGGTAGCAATTGAGGAATGCCAAATACAGTATAATTATTTAAAAATTATACCCTAAATACTTTGAAATAACCAAAAAAAAAGAAGAAGAAGAAAATCAAACTTACAGGGAGAAGCAAAAACATGACACACTTAGCATCTTCAATTTTCATTCAACTATAACATTTGAAAATAACATTTTATCCCTTTGTTCTATTGGTAAGAGACTTAAGTTTGCTGAAAACTTCTCAACTTAAAGGTGATGATCGCAAGAGTCAAACAGCTTGATAATACGACTAGATTTTATTTACCTCTCTATTTAACCAAGCTATCTAAATTGATTATGGTCATCATGGTAGTGGTGGGGTTAGGAAACTTAGGGACAACCCCGTCACCCAGAAGAATGGTTTTCCTTTTTAGGTATTGAGATCAGTTTTGAATGTCTTCTAGACATTTTCATGTGACAGAAAACAGTACCTAGAAATGTAGGGAAGTAAGTGAGTTGTGCAATCTACCATCAGGTTAAATTTGTAAACACAGAGTTCTTCTCCACTACTTCAAGTTCAGTTCCTCTATTTAATAGGTTAAGGTTTGAATTCCAAATCCCTTCAAAAAAAAACAGGATAAAAATTACTTGAGATGAAGCAAAGATTAATATTTTTGTTACCTTTTGATGTGGTCAACTTGAAGGGGGAAAACATCACTTTAAAATAATTTGAACAAAAATATTAATTGGTGGAAGGAGTGATTAAATACAGTAAATACAGTCCTGAAGTATGAAAAATACAGAGCAGTTTTAAAACCTATACTGACTTCACCCCTTTAGTACCACATACATCAACCTCAATGAGATATATTCATTAATTTTTTTAACTGAATGTTCAAATGCTCCAACATACAGCTTGGTGCTAAATCACAGTACAAGTGTACATATCATGAAATCCTATAGGTTTCATGTAACTTCCGCAGAAGACATGAATATCCTCCTCTCCATGCCAGGCATTGTACCACTGCTGCACTGAACTTAAGCTACTATAGTACTTCTGTGTATTTGACCTGTGGTGGATCACTTTAAATGAATTTATCAGAATTCTGTGGCAAGAAAATGAAAAGAACAAATCATTCCAGACAGTAGTAAACCATGCCTGAGCCCTGATTGATTAAACTCACAGTCATCTTCAAGACAGGCTTTCCTTCAGTGTTCACTATGAGAACATTAATAAAAAACATATCCCAGGAAGGGTCAACTTTAGACTGCTGCCAAACTATAAAGAAAACATTAAGTCATTCTTCTACAAGTTTTGCCAGCCACCATTAGTCATCTTTTTTTTTTCCAGAGCATGTAGCACATTTCTCCCATCTTCTATGTTTGGTATTATTCTTCATAGTTGATATGTGCTCTTGAAGAGACCAGGTTCATGTTTGCTTGAACAGATCTTATCTATTCTATAGTTTACATTTTTAAAAAATTCTCTTCCTCCCATACTTTGGGTTCTTGTCTTTCCAAAACCCTCTAATGCATTGCTTATTAAGCCTAGGTATAAAAATCCATAGGAAAACTTGTCAAAGCACAGATTTGGGAGTTTTCTCAGATCCTTGTCTGTTAGTCAAGAACATGGATCTATGACATTCACATTGAGTAGCACTTGCTCTGACAGATGGCATATCAAAGTGTGCTCTGCAGACCAAGAAAAGCAAAACTATGATTTCAATGTTCATCATCATGAAGAGCCTGAAGTTCTGACAAGAACTATGCAATGCTTTTTTTTTTCTTAAGCAGTGTCACAGAATAAAACTACATATCTATAGAATATAAGTTGTCCTTCCTTGAAGTCACTACCAAAGAATCCTGAAGCTTGTAAGGCCTATCCTGCTTATTTACCTCTGTGTTGGGCCTCGGTTGCTTCAGCTAACACTGGGATACGTGCAGTACTTGGCAGAATTAAGTACCATTGTTTTAGCTCCTCTTCTCCAAGGGTGAAGTCAACATCCTTACGTTTTGAGTCCAGCTGGGTATGTGTTCAGATCCCTAGAGTATGACAAACCAATATTGTGAAATATAGACAAAAGCATTATGAATCCTACTGGTTTTTTGCTGTTCTGGGATCATTTGCCAACAGTCCCATATGAAAAAAACTCAGGCACAGCTGTGGGAGGGTGAGGAACATGTAGCAATATGAGTGCAATGAACAGACAGGATCCCACAGACACAAAGCTGCCTGGATAACCAGAAACTGAATGAATGAAAATAAGAACAAGAGATCCGCCCAGCTGAAACCAAAGCTTTAATATCTAAGTCATGTAATTGTGGACCAAGAGACCAGGGATATTAGCAACTAAAATTTCTGTAAAAAAAAAGTATTGATCCTTCTTAATAATTTTCTTTGGGACTTCTAAAAGAGAATTATAACTGCACAGCTCAGAAATTGCTCCATTTTTGACTTCTTGGCTTTGATAATATTAATAAATTAAGATAAAACAAAACTAACACAGTGAGAAAGTTGGCATTAACTCTTATTTGAAAGTATGGTAGAAGTCTACACTAAAGCCATCTAGCCCTGGGCATGTTTTGGTCGGTAGACGTTCAATTACTGCTTCTACTTCACTAGGGATTATAGGTGTTTTTAATTGATTATCTGATCTTGACTATGCACTTAGCTGTAAATATTTACCAGTAAACAATTAATAGTCATTTCAGCAAGCACCACTACCACCATCATCATCATCACTATCAAAACAGACAATTACTACTTTTATAAGCAGATGATAAATGATATCCATGCTAAATATGTTCCTGAAGGATACACAAGTATTGGTTCTACTGTCCTCAGACATCCAAATCAATAACCAAGAAGGAGCTCCAGAGACATGTGGAGTCTCAAGAATGTAGCCTGCACAGTCCCTCAAGCTTATGTTTCTTTTGGTCTGTACCCAGCCATGGCTTTTTTTAAATGTTTTCATGATATATTCAGATTAAATTTGAGAAGTTTCACCACAAAAGTTGAATGTGTTCTATGTATAAGACAAGTTTAAAGGGGTATCATTTTTCTTAATAAACATATTAATGAGCTTACTACACAATTTTATTGTATTTTTTACAACAACAAAAGCTCGTATTTGAGGGTAATTAGAAAGCATGTGAAGTGGTGAATGTGAGTAAAATATGATGATACATATTTGTAAAACCAATAATACATATATTTTTGGGGTTGACCTTTTGCTCTTGGTGTGCTCTTTCTTGGGGAAGACTGGATACAACAGTTGAAAAACAAGGCCATGAATTTGAAAATAAGCAAGAAGGAATATATGGGATGGTTCATGTCATTGTTTAAATAAGAAGGCCCCATAGTCTCTGATGCTTATATACTTGGTCCTCACTTGGTGGAACTATTTGGGAAGGATTAAGTGGTATTGCCTTAAGGATAACCAGGCTACAATCCACAACCCTAGAGAAGCTAGGTAAAAAGGAGGCCCCTAAGAGGGACATGCATGGAGGGTCCCAGGAAGGGAAAATAGTTAACATCTTCTATATAAACTGGCAAGGGGGTAGAAGAGAGGGGATGGGGACAGGGAACATGAGATATTGAGATGGCCAAGTTGGGGGAGGAATGGAGAGGGAGAGCAATGAAAGAGATATCTTGATTGAGGGAGCCATTATAGGCAAGGAAGAAACAAAGAAACCTAATGCTAGGGAAATCCCCAGGATTTCACAAGGATGGCCCCAGCTAAGACTCCTAGCAACAGTGGAGAGGGTGCCTGAACTGGCCTTCCCCTGTAGTCAGATTAATGACTACCCTAATTGTCATCATAGAACCTACATCCAGGAACTGATGGAAGCAGATGCAGTGATCCACAGCCAAGCACTGGGCTGCGCTCCTGAACAGCAGTTGAAGAGAGAGGAGGGATTATATGAGCAAAGAAGGTCAAGATCATGATGGAGAAAACCATAGAGATACTTGACCTGAGCTAGTGAGAGCTCAAGGACTCTGGACTGACAGCTGGGGAATCTGCATGGGACTGAACTAGGTTCTCTGAATGTGGGTGACAGTTGTGAGGCTTGATCTGTTTGCAGTGGGACCAGGATTTATACCAGAGGCGTGAGCTGGCTTTTTGTAGCCCATTCTTTATGGTGGGATGCCCTGCTTAGCCATGATGTAGCAGGGAGGGCTAGGCCCTGCCTCAACTTGGTATGCCAGACATTGTTGACTCCCCAAGGAAGACCTTACCCCCTTTGGGGAGTGGATGGGGCAGTGGGATATGGAAAGGTGTGGGGTGGAAGAAAAGGAGAGAGGGGAAACTGGAGAGTATATAAAATGAAAATAATCTAAATAAAATTTTAAAAATATAGAGGCATTGCCTTGTTGAAGGAGGTATGTGACCAAGGAGTGGGCTTTGAGATTTCAAAAGTCCATGCCATTACCACTTAGCTCTCTCTCTCTCTTCCTTATGCTAGTGGATCAGATGTGTGCTCTTAGCTACTGGTACAGTGCCATGTCTGCTTGCCTGCTGCCATGCTCCCCACTGTGATAGTCACAGACTCAAGCCCTCTGAAACTGTGAGTTCCAAAATTGATGTCTAGCACCTCTTGGGCTATTCCTTTGCCTCTCAGGAAAGTTCTGGCAAATAATTGTTAGAAAGTGTTAAAGCCACAAGAATATTGTGACTTCCAAACATAAGCTACACAAGGGCTTGTCAAGAGGTCTATGGATGTGAAGAACATAATTTTTATTTATGGATATCTGTCTTTCTGGGATATCATGCCTCTATTATTAAGCACCATAGAAGCATAAACAAATAAATGACTTAAAAATAATACTAATACCACTGTGTGACTGAGTCTAAGTTCATCCACACTGTGTTTAAACAATTTGAGTGAAAATAAGTAATATGAATTTCCCACAGAGAAATTATTGAATTATCATTAAGACATAAAACATCCAAGGGCAAGGCAATATATCAGTCATGGGAATTATGTCAGTATATATCATTTTAGAATCTACAACTAAAGGGATACTTCTGGAAGCTTCTAAGGATGGACTTTTGGTCATAGCAATTTATGAAGGTTACAAAAATCTTCCCTCAATTTGATAGGATGTTGGTGGTGGTACTTTCAGACAATGCCATCATTAAGTAAATACATATGTCAAGATTGAATATTGCTGTTGATAGGAAATAGGTCCAGCAGGATTTCGGAGCCATGCAGTACGCTTTCTGGGAAAAGTACATTTAATTATGATGTACAAAATTTTTAGAAAAAAAATCTCAAAGACATCCAGCTGGTTACCACTTTGTGGTGCATAGCTGGACTTCATCCTACATTCAACAAACTAATCTGTGAGACAGTTCAGTACACGCATGCAGGGGCACAGTGACCTAACAAGGAAATATGTCCTCATAATATGTTCTAGGCATGACAGAATCAAGGGTATTCTCAAGAAATACTTTAAAAGTTAAAACAAAGATAGCAGATGCAATGAAAACATTGCAATAGTTGAAAATGAGCATAAGAGATTCCCTTTCCTTTCAACTACTCTAGTAATAAATTTTTTCCTCTTCAAATATTGACACACAGAGAGAAATGTCACTGCTTTCTACAGGACCACCTCATGTTCTGTCTCTTCCTAGAAAAGAGAAGTCATATGTCAGGCAAAATATACTGTCACCCTGGTGACTAAGAAATTGTTAGCAATGATTTCAAAAAGAAGTAGGCTGCATGTGGCCAGAAAAGTTTCTACACATAAAACATTATTGCAGGAATTCCTAACCAACTCTTGCCTTTTTATACATGATTTGTATACATGAATCCAAGAAAAGAATTAAGCCTGTTTTTGAATGAAGTGTTTCTCAATGATATTATGCATACAAATCACATAAACTTCCTTAAATTTGGATGCTAATTGGAAAAGTAGAACCCAGGGCAGCTTCTCTAACAAATTCTTAGCTCATATTACTGCTGCTGACCTGGAGACACAGTTTGCAAACCCATGATATACTTGACTGTCTGCATTCTATTGGATTTAGTGGGGTATTTATTTCTAAGAAAATATACTGTGTTTTCCCTTTCACAGAAAATGAAACAATTAGCATAATGAAGAGATCAACCTCAGACTATTTTCTAATTATACATCTGATACCAGGTTGACTTTCAGAATATATAAGAAATAACTTAGGAGAAAAAAATGATTAAACCATAACTAATGATAATGGACAATAAATGAAAATGGACATTTCACAAAGGAGGACAAGTAGCCCACAATCCCATGAACAAATGTCACCATCACTAATTTGCAGGAAAATGGAACTCTAAATACTGGTGAGATATTACCTGTAGCTGGAGAGTTTGGAGAGTTTTCTCTCTGGGTCCCACCAAGCCCCGGCAGTCCCTTAGCCCAATTATAAAATAAACATACAGACGCTTATATTATTTAAACTGCTTGGCCATTAGCTCAGGCCTATCATTGTCTAGCTCTTACTCTTATATTCAGGCCATTTCTATTAATCTATACGTTGCCACATGGCTCGTGGCTTACTGGTACCTTATATCTTCCTTGTTCTGGTGGTGGCTGCAGGCAGTCTCCCCCTTTCCTTTTTGTTCCCTCAATTCTCCTCTCTGTTAGTCCTGTCTCTATTGGCCAATCAGTGTTTTATTTATTAACACATTTGCCATACAGAACATCCCACAGCAATTACTTTATACCAACAAAAATGGCAACTACCCAAAAGATTAAGGAGAACAACTGTGGGTTAGGAGGTGAATAAAAGAAAATAAATTCACATTGTTGATGGCAATGTCCGTACCTCTATTATGGAAGACAGTGTAGAACCCCTTCCCTAAGTTATCCAGCAATCCCACTACTGGTTATATATCCAAAGGAACTGAAAGCAGTACATCAAAAGATACTTGCCTTATTCTTTTTTCTGGCAAGAGATTTTGAAATAGTGAAAACAAACAAACAAAAAAAAACACAGTGAACTTTAAGTGTTCATTGACTGATGAATGGATAAAGAAAATATGATCTGTATTCACAGTGGAATATGTTTTAGCCATATCAAGAAGGAGATCCCCTCATTAGCAATAACATGGAGATCATTAGGCTAAATGAATTAGGCCAAGTACAGAGAGATAGTCCTTGCATGATCTCACTCACATGTGGAATATAAAAAAAGTAAATCTATAAAAGTTCACAGTAGAATGCATCTGGATGATAAAGAGAGTGTAAACAAAGGGGAAGTATACAAAGGTCAATCTGTAGGTATTAAGTTACCACTAGAAAGCAGAAAAAATTGCTAGTGTCCTCAGTAGCGTGTAGGTAACCACAGTATACAGGATATTTTAAGACAAGCAGAAAAGACTGGATATTTTCAACACAAATAAATAGCAAATGTTTAAGGATGCAGAAACATTGGCTTTGAGTTGAATTAGCAGCCATTATATACTCCACAAATGCTGGACATTTCAGTCTGAAACCGTAGATTTACTGAAGATTGTACACAATGATTCAGAAAATGTCCTCAGTTAAAATTTTCTAAACTGTTAATAATTTTGGCATTAACATAGTAGGGCTGTCACAAAGAAAACTTCTGATAAAACTGGGTTCCAAGCTAAATTAGTGATTTGTTTATAGATAATTCAGTTTACTCGAAGGAAGCATAGATTTATAAATGGTAGTTACTCAGACTGGCATTTGGTAGACATAGTCTCCAAGCAGAATAAAATGAAACAACTGACAGCATTTATTGGCAAGAATACAATCTGAGCTTCCAAGCAAAAGCAAGATCTTTGGGAAATTTATATCAGTTACAATTTTGACAGCTTCTCAATACAGACTTCTCTAATGAGATTAACAAATGTTACTATTTAATAATGTATAATAAAACGTTTCAACATTTGGAGGAACTGCATAATTCAGTGGACCAACATTTTCCAAATGGCTGATGCATGATGTTACAGACTCAAGCATGGCTGGATATGCAAAGATGCTCTGAAGACTGTAATGTAGTGTTAATAGAGTGGAAATTTCATCCATATGGTTTTGGTTTCTTCATTGTGATTGCTTTTAACTAGTAGAGTTTCAGAGTAGCCTGGAATAGAGTGAAAACTGCTTCCAAAGGCTTCTAAAATACTCCTGCCTCCTTTTGCAGCTTCTTATCTTTGTAGCAATGCCTCATCTTGGTTAACTTCAAGTAATGCAACATACACCACAAACAGACACAAAAAGCTTATACATGCATCCAGCTGTCTTCTGCTGAGCCAGACATTAAAAACTTTTGGAAAAAAAAGAAAAGTACTGTCACTACTCACTGATTTTTTTTTTTACTTTGGAAACTCAAATGGTTTCACAAATGTATTTGTATGTTCACATGTAGTGGGTTAGTTATTGCTATTTTTATGTTAAAAAGTAGTTTAATTTTTAATATTAATGGCCATTGCTATAAGTATAAAAGATAATAACTGACATTTAAAATCCCCTTTAACATTCTCAATTTTTTCCTTAAAGAGTCATGAGAACAAAATGTCCAAGAAGTACAACTCCAGAAGATATATACACAGTGTCCTCATCAGTTTGGGGATTCTGCACAAGTCCTTGTGTGGCCACCCATCCTTATAGTGCCAGGTAGACCATGCATGAACTTCAAAGACTCCTTTTTATCTTTTTTTTTATCCAAAACTAAAATAGAACCTGGCTCCTATTATCCTCAAGATTAACCAGGACTTTTGCTTTCTCAGGGAGCAAGACTCTCAAAGGAGAAAGTTTAATCTGTCTTTCCTAGAATTAGAGACTGAAAACACACCAAATATTAAGCTGCATTCTGAAAACAAAATCAAATTCTGAAGAGGCCTCCATGCTTTCTGCCTGGCCTTTTGTGGACTCTGTATAAAAGTGTTTCCCCAGCAAAAAGCTGAAATCTTAAGCCCGTGGTTTAAACCACAAAGACTGCAAACAAAGAGGGTTTCCTCAGGTAAGTGCTCTATTGCCAATGTCATCGTTTCCATAATCAGCATCAGCATCACTGCCTACTGCTCCCATCTTTGCAGCATATATGGCACCTAAAGCTTAAGCCTTATATGTACACTACCATTCTAAGGATTTTTAATAAATTACTTCATGTGCGGTAGTAAGATGTAGGTATGGTATCATTCCCATGTTAGAAAAGAGACCCTGAAACTGAGTGATTGATTCATTTTAAGTCCCAAGTCAAGACTTGAAATGATGTAGGGTTAATAAAATTCAAATTGCTACTTTTCAGTGAGGACTCCTCTGCTCTTCATCAAGTTTATATAAAGGAGGTGGATGGACATGTATCCGAGGGGACTTGCTTTCTTTTTTATTATTATCCTTCTATATCCTAAAGCATGGAATAGGATGGGGCTTATATTACAATCAGCATTATGACTTGGAAAATTTTACTGGTAGACATCTTGATAAAATGTGATGTGGGTCTTTATTGAGAAGACTTTATGAACTCGTGCTATTTTCTCCTCATTCTTATTTCTCTGTATGCTGTAACATAAATGAAAAAAATGTTCTTATCAGGATTTCAGGAACCAATTCATGCAAGTTTAAATAGTAAGTCGCTCTTATTTTTTTTCCAAAACAAAATTTAAGGAAGGCTTTATCCTCTGAGTCTTTTCCAAAACAGTTTAGGCTACAAAATAAATAATGTCTTCAAATACTGTTTTTCAATAATGAGGAAACGTTGTGCAAGTAGACATTTCTTTCCTTGGCCTTCTATAAGAACTCAGAGCTTTAACCTTAGACCATACACCTGTGAAAATGTTTCTGAAAGAAACTAAGGTAATATCACTCAGGGATGATGTTCTGGCAGACATGACTTGATAGAGAGTTTCTGTAAGTGGCTTAGAGAACCCAGAGCAATGAATAGTTAATATATTCTTAGCTTCTGTTACTGGTACATCAGCGAGCTGATGGCAAATGTTGGCTCAGTGTCAACACTTGATTAGACTTCCTGACATTGCCTGAAGAAGTGATATTATGTTTTGTTTATTAGAAAGAAATCCTAACGTTGTAGATGCCAAACATTCGGGCAGCTGGCAAATCTGCTTTCAGAATTTTGAAGCCTGTCACATTCTTGGCAAAGGAAGAATCCTAAACTACATCTAGGTGATCAGAAGCATGCACACAGCTTGGCCTCACTTTCTCCCTTGCTGAATCTATCCAGAGTCCTCGGAGCACAAGCATACACCCTGGGTCTAAGCTGAGACTGAGTGACACTGGTCCTGAAGGGGCAGATTACAGGATGAAGGGCTCTGGAGACAGGAAGTACTTTCTGAGAAGTAAAACATAATAAGGACAAATACCATGAATTTTAGGCAGAGTTTTCCTGTCTTGATTGCATGCTCCCAAATAATCGACACAGAGGCCTAATATTACTTACAAATGCTCAGCTGATACCTTAGGCTTATCACTAGCTAACCCTTACACTTAAATTAACCCATATTTCTTATCTGTGCTTCATCACATGGCGCATGGCTTGATACCTCATTTTCTATATGTCCTGCTTCCTCTGTGCCTGGCTGGCATCTCTCTGACTCCACCCTTCCTCCCTACCGAGTCCTCTGTGTCTGATGGTCTGACCTATACTTCCTGCCTGGCTACAGGCCTGTCAGCTTTTATTAATCAATGAGAGAAATACATATTCACAGTCTACAGAAGGATTATTCTACAACAATGAATAATTCAATTCACAATTTCCAGCATGAGTAAGGGGTTTCCTTATTCTGAGAACAAGATGCCAGAGCCAAGGGTCCTTTTCCATATGTCTCCAAGCCTCTGTACCCAAAGAAGGTCACTGTTACCCCACAAGTCTGTTCAAACAAACTTTGATCAAGACATGAGAGAAATACTCATCTGAGACCAAAGCTGACATCATTAAAACCACTCTTTTGTGCTTTCTAACAAACAAGGGAGAGAACATTTTGCAATCAACACTTCAGGTAATAGTAAATATAGAATGATTATGTTTGAAAAGCTTTTATTTGGGCTTACTTAAAATGATACCACAAGCATAAGCCAACAGAGACATTTGAAGAGCTACAAAAGATGATTTTGTGAATAATATTTTATTAATTCTTTCAAAATTTCATACAATTTATTTTAATCATATTCACCCCCTTCTCTGCCTTCTCCCAGATCCACTCTCACCTCCCTACTCACCCAACTTCATGTCCTCTTTTTCTTTACCTCAAGAATCCAATATATGTTGCCCATATATTCTTGGATGTATGAGCTTCCATAGGTTGGTCCAACTTACCAACATCATATCCTTAAGGAAAATAGACTCTCCTTCTCCCGGCAGACATCAATTGGCACTAGATCCTCAGTTAGTGTTGGGACTTTTTGCCTACCGTCACCCTTCATGCTGGTATTTTGTTTGACTCGAGCTCTTGCAGGTCTTGTGCACATTTTTACAACTCTCGTGAGTTCATATAAGCAACTTCTCTGTCGAGTCTGGTAAATGCTCTTTCCCTATAGTCATCCACTACTGCTGGCTCTTATAGTCTTTCAGCATCCTCTTCTGAGATCATCCCTGAGGTTTAGTGGAAAGAGTATGATATAAATGTTCTATTTATGGCTGAACATTACACAATCTCATATTCTATACTTGTTGACCAGTTGTTGGTCTCAGTGTTAATCACCATCTATTGTAAGAAGAAGCTTCTCTGATGAGGACTGAGAGATGCACTAGTCTATGAGTGTGAGGATAAGTCATGAGTAGTCAGTTTAATACAATGTACCTTAAACAGAAAAAAAAAATAGTATGTAGTAGGATCTTCCTTAGTTTAGGGCAATCCATTTGTTTACTGTTGTACCTCTGCTTTTTAGTAGCCAAAGAGTTTTATATTAATTTTTTTTTAATTTTTATTTTTTCATTTTATGCACATGAGTGTTTTGACTGCCTATAAGTCCATGCACTGTGTGTATGCTGGGTGCCCTTGGAGGCCAGAAAAGGGAGTTGGAGCCCCAGAGACTGGAGTGAGAGATGGTTGTGAGTCACTCAGTAGATGCTGTGATCTGAAATCTACATCTTCTAGAAGAGCAGTTAGTGTTCTTACTTGATAAGCCATCTCTCCAACCCAAAATTTACATGAATTTTAAAAGCACAGAAAAAATATAGATTTACCTTAAGTGGGAGAGTTAATCCTGATCAAGATTGTACAAATCAACTAATGGCTAGTCTGACTTTACAATGAATAAACATGTTAAAGAATCTAACACTGATCTAAGTTTAACATTTCAAAGCCCCTTATACATTATGAGTGTTTCTTGTATGTATTCATGTACAGTGCATCAGGAATCAATAATAGATTAAACATCATCACTATGGAAGATAATATATTATTATTTAGCAGTAAAATTTATTCATGAAACTGTGAACATTACATTTTGAGAAAATATATACAGTAAAATGCCTTTCTCTTTTGAAAATAGACAAAATATTTCTCAATGTTACTAAACAGTTTTTAATTCATGCTGAAGTATGTGTTTGACATTTAAACTAACTTAGATATGGTCTTATCAAAGTGTGTTAAGATACAGAAATCCTTTTTTAAATCATTTGTAGATCTTTTTCAACTTTAAGTTTTTATTGTTTGAAAATTTCATACATGCCTATAGTGCTCATAAAGTTCCATGCTTACCTAAGGAGCTACTGGCAATTGATGACTTCTGGAGAAGGAATAGTTTGTTTTCTTAAAAGTGTCTCTAAAAGGCTGCCTGTACAACAGTAGATGGTCCAACACCCATATACATAGTGGCAACAGTTATTTTATTTTTTTTTAATTAATGAGATTACTGAAAAAAAAACAAGAAAGAAACCTAGAAGTTAGAAGATACAAATGAGTATTTCATAAAAATTTTAAAACCTAGAGGAATAATATGCAAGTATTACTAGATGATTTTAATCCACCATTCATATTACATATGTACTTCCATTATTCACAACATTTTATACTACACAACTATTATTGGATTGGACTTGATGGCTAAGAACAGGCCTTTCTTTGGTTAATTTAATTTATAAAAGAATAACTTACTCTTAAAGGGATTATAAACTAACACATTTATGTGTGACTTCATCTGAATTCCAATTGAGGTGCTGTGCCTCTAATTTGCCAATTATTTTAATTACATTTTATACTTTTTTTTTAACTTCTTGAAGTCTTGATTAAAATATGGGTCTGGGAAGCATGAGTTAGTACACAATGGTCAAGATACATTCAATCCTCCTGTAAACCTACCTACAGTTATCACTAAATGACAGCCCAGAAGATTTGTTGAAATTGCTTAGACCTAGAACACTGTTGACCAAGAGAGAGCAAATCTGTCCATATTAACTTTCTTTCATCCTTCAATTAGACTAATAGAATTATGGCCATTTGCAACTGTAAATAAAATATTTATTTCTAGAATCATGCCAACCACAATTGGTAGTTGTTAAGAAATAATGTTAAGCTTTTGTTGCAGACAATCTTTAGGCATGTTTCATAGATCATGTGTTGGTATGATAGCTAATCTTGCTTGTCAATTTAATGCAACTTGGAAGAACTAACCTCTACTGAGGAATTATCTCCATCAGATTGGCCTGTGGATATGTTTGTAGGCCACTTTCTTGATAATTAATTGATATAGGTGGGTCCATCTCACTATAGGCAGTACCATCCCTAAGCAGATAGGACTTGGCTATTTAAGAAACATAGACGATCCTGAGGATTAGATCAAGCTGATAATTAATGTTCTTCTGCAGTTTCTGCTTCAAGCACCAGCCTTGAGTATCTGCCTTGGCTCCCCTCAACAGTGGTCTGCAATTTAAAATGAAATAAACCTGTCTAGCTCAGATTGTTTTCAGCCAGGTTGTTTATCACAGGAACAAAGATCTAATTTGGATAGGCATTGGTACCAGCAGAGTGGAGCTTTTATTTGAATGGCCCTGATCATGGTGGGTTTTTGCAATTGTGGAAATACTTGGAACTTTGGTCTAGAAAACCACTGCATGATAAAACTTAACTTCTAATGGGAGCCTGGAGGATGAGAATGCTGAAAAGAATGCAAGCAATATAAGCTTAGTTTGTGATCTTTCAAAATGAAGTGAAGATTCTATGGGAGCTGTCTCTGATATTTTGGATTAAGAATCCATGGAAGAAAAACCTTTGCTTTATTGGAACCATGACACTCAGTGCAGAAACCGTGGAGCATAGGTCCTGGTCAGCTGGGGTTAAGGAATAATCTGTGATTAATCAGCGTCACTGAGGCCAAGTCTGGGAATATTTCCTCAAAATCAGAAGAAAATGTGTAGACTATGGGGCCAAGGCTGCATCTCTAACAGGCAGCTTAATTTGGCAAGATCAAAGTCTCCTATGTACTACTGGTTTTGGACCCATGAGAGATGAAAGTTTGAGGTCTTTATGGGGAGCAGCTGAGTCCCTACACTGTGTGGTCAGACTGAAGTTCTTGAAGAGAAGGTGTCACTTCAGTTGCAGTGGAGAGCCTAGAATGTTTCAAGATGTCAAGACTATAGAATGGCCATGAGGAGCGTAGGCTGTTGTGGAGAGGAGGTGACCTGAGGCTACCAGTTAAACTGTGTGTGCAGCTGATAATAGTGCTGAAGGGGCTTCCCAAGACCTTGGAGCCAAGGAGATCTTGAGTGTCACACTGATACCAGACATTGAAGAATAGGATTTGATTTGCAATGCTGAATTTATGGGGTGACGTTGGTCTTGTTTTTAGACTGTGGTGTATGATTTGTTTTTTGTTTGGTTTGTTTTATAAGAGCTGGCAATTATGGAACTTTGAGTTTTGAAGATAACTTGGGCTTTTAAGTCATTGGAAAAAAGTTTTTAAATCATGGGAATTCTAAAATCAGCCTGTGTGGTGGTATTGTGTTCCCCAAAATATTGTGTACCTTAATAAACTTATCTGGGGTCAGAGAACAGAAAAGCCACTAGTTAGGCAGTGAGTGATAGCACACACCTTTAATCCTAGCATTTCAGAGGCAGAAATCTCTCTGGATTTCTGTGAGTTCAAGGCCACATTGGAAACAGCCAGGCATGGTGACTCACGCCTTTAATTCCAGAAAGCGAGCCTTTTAATCCCAGGGAGTGGTGGTAGAAAACAGAAAGGTATATAAGGCGTGAGGACCAGAAACTAGAAGCATTTTGGCTGGTTAAGCATTCAGACTTTTAAGCAGCAGTTCAGCTGAGAGCCATTGGGATGAGGACACAGAAGCTTCCAGTCTGAGGAAACAGGACCAGCTGAGGAATTGGCAAGGTGAGATAGCTGTGGCTTGTTCTGTCTCTCTGATCATCCAGTGTTCACCCCAATACCTGGCTCAGGTTTGATTTTATTAGTAAGAACCTTTAAGATTCATGCTACAAGCCTGTTTTGTTTTTGTTTTGTTTTTTGTTACTTTTGTTTGTTTGTTTTAAAAAGTGATATTAACATGTGATCGTAGGGACTAGAAAAGGTCATAATTTAGCAGTGATGTGTTTGTATGTAAAGTTGACAAGGAGTAGATATCCAATGGCTAATCTTGTTGTCATTGTGATTAACCTGGGAAGAGGGAACCTCAACTGAAGAATTGAAGGTTTAGCCTGCCCATAGTTGGTAATAGCATCCCTAGGTAAATAGATGTGGGCTATATAAGAAAAACAGCTGAACCAGAGCCTGAGAGTAAGCCAGTAGCCAGCATCATTCCATTGGTTTTTGCTTCAAGTTCCTGCCTTGAGACTAGCCTTGACGTTCCTTGATAATGGATCATAACCTGTAAGATGAAATAAACCCTTTTCTCCATAAGTTGCTTTTGGCCTTGTTTATCAGAGCAACACCACATTTATGTGGAATGAAAATGAAGTATTTGCATAAATGGAAACCTCAAGCAGATGTATGTTCTTGACATACAATGAATCTGAATAAATTATGTCATCTTTATGTGTCACAGAAGAACATGAACAGCATATGCATAGAAACTGACCACAGTATAAAGTGAAAATACCATCTCTTCTCGAATCTGTCCTCGTGTGTGTTTTACTGAATGTCTCTTCCATAAAGCTCTGGCCAGCATCATTTATCTGAAAACAAGTGCTGGCACACTCTTTACCATGTTGACTTCTGCAATGAATGGATAGAACATTAACTACAGAATTAGAAGCAAAATGAACCTATCCTATGCCAGATGATTTCCTATAAGAGTGTTATTGTTGCTTGTACATTTCTCTAGCCACCCTGTCCTCCAATATCTTCCCATCAAGTCCTCACCCTATGTGTCAAAATTAAGTTTATTAGATTTGTCTGAATGAAATGCTTCCATTTGCATTAAACAGTTTTCATTTGTTTGTTTTGGCTTGAGACTCTGTGATCATTGAAAAATGCTAATGTCACATAGACCAGCCAAGTGCTTTTGCTCATAAATATTGGATGTGCTAGAATTTTGCCTGTTTTTCGCTTCTTTGGAGCTTTAACACTTAACTGAGCACAGTATTATTTGCTTTCATTGTTCACTAAACTAGACACAAAGGTGAAAGGGATGATCTTGTTACTATGAAAAGAACTGTGTTATGTAATAGTCAATAGGAAAAAATATATAGTTTTCATTGTGCTATAAACAAGCAAGAAAGGCCTTAAAAAACAAACAAATTGCACACTGACATTTAAATTGCCCAAAAAAGCAAGTTATAGTGCTAATGATAGTACTCTTTACCTTACTAAGTATTCTTCTGTTTGTGGGGTTGGGGCATGAATGTTTGGGAAATCCCTACTTTTATACCCTAGCTTCCCTATTACCTACATGCCATGTCCCTCCCCCAAGAATAGTATAGCTACTTGCACAGTCTAGGCTTTGTAATCTTATGTGAAGCTGCACACACTCCAAGTGGCTGAAAGTATCCTATGTTTTCTGTTGGTGTTCCAATCTGTGGCTCACATTTCAAAATAAATCTAAGTTGAGTTAATAAAAAAAAATCACAAATATGGATCATGTTTATAATCTGACTATAACAAGTATGCTATAAGTGAATAAATGCATAAATAGGCATACATTTCAGCTTTTTATCTGAATTTCCAAAATGTTTTCACTCTGATTCTGTATGTGCATATTTTCCATTGATTTCTGACTCCCTATGAACTGAAAGCACTGTGCAGCAGTAACAGTAATGTAATGCTATAGTCTTGGAGTCAACCACCTGGACCTTCATGGTAAATTATGTTACCAAGGTTTTTCAGGAGCCTTTTGGAGTACAGTTTTTTTTCAAGTACTGAGGAGAGGCCAGGAATAGGAGGTACATATCTTTAATAATTGTATTTTACTGTGAAGTTGCAGAAGGCAGTGGACAAAAATAAGGTCTAAACACAACTGCATGTGGTCCTCGGCTCTTGTATATGGTCCATGTCTGCAAGCATATTATGTAACTTCCATGAAGCACCATTTCTCCACCTCTAATGAAAGAGAAAAACCTAGCATCTACTGAGAGTTTTCTGATAATTAAAAAAAATAGATGAACAGTTTAATTGATGTTATAGTTTCAGGAAATACCAATTAGTAGTGTTTACCATTATAATAGAATTAAAGATGTGTACAGTAGTGTAAGTTGTGTGTCTGAAATTTAAGTTGCTAATCATCAATTTGGAAACATTTAACGTGTGTTTTTAAAATATTCACACACTTACTTCTTCATTTTACTCACCTTTTTGGTACAGTTTCTTGATCATGTATTTTTTTAAGTGCAAATGTAATAATAATACAAGGTTAAATGCATCAGTATGGTGCAGGGGGAAAATCATAGTTTCAAAATCATAGGTTTGAATGCTTAACGTATCCTTTGTGCTGTGGTTTGGGATAAGTAAATAGTTTAAGTTTTAGATGGATATACTTAATTATGATGTATTAATGGGGAGGTTTTAGAATTGAAAGTATTGATTTTTTTGTATGGCAAATACTACTACAGAATAGAATAAGGATGAGGCAGAGTAAATATATGATGCAAATCATGTAAGCAAGAACTACCGAAGAAAGCATCACCATAAAAGTCAATGTCATTCTTTGATTGTGGAATAAAATTAGGATTTAATAAAAGCACATGTGTGGTCAAAATGCTGAAGTAAATCAATTGAATTTACATATGAATGGTCCAATGAAGAGAGAATATTCAAAGAGAAATGAATAAGGTATATAACTAATGGGAATAATGTGACATTTTAGGATAGTCGGTTTGCATATGTGAGGTGTTGTACATTATCACTGCCTGCACAGGGAGCCTATGATGTATAGAAGGTGGGTCAAGATAAGGAGCAGTTAGATACAGGAAGAATAAGAAAGCAACAGCAATTGATGTTAAGGTGGAAACATGAGTATCAGACACAGGAGAGAGCAGCAGATTCTGAGCTCCACTTGGAAGCACATTAACCTGATGTGCTTCTTTACTGTTCTGTTTGGCTTGCAAAATTATTTGTATCTGGAAGTAGAATTTTAAAAAGAAGCTTATAAGAGCTGACTGAGAACCTAATCAGAGGCAGAGGACAATGGTGAGATTGAAGAGCGTGATAAGGCTAGCTATAGATCAAGTTTGAGCATATTTATATTGATGTAATACAATTGGACTGGCCAATAGGATGCTCTTACAGGATTACTGTTATGAACTGGAGATACTTTGTATGTATAACCCACATAAAATCCACTAAGAGTATTAACTTAAATATTACTTTTTCATTGAAAAAATACAAATAATATGCTTCTGATTTGCGGAGAAGATGAAACAGAGGAAACATGAGGGACAGAAAGAGAAGAGGAAGTTGGGAAGGAAATGAGGGAAGGAAGTCAAGAAGAGTAATGAGGGAAGGAAGGGAGGGAGGGAGGTAGAGGGGAGAGAATAAAGAAGGAAGATATGAGTGAAGAAAGGAAAGAAGGAAGGAAGGAAGAAGACAAAAACAGAGCTTTCATAGAAACAGCATGAAAGAAGGAGGCAAATTTGTTTGAGTTGGGCCTTTGTTGACACCCTTAACTTGAGAGAAATAAGGATCAGGCAGGGCTATGGAGTTGATTCAAACAATTTGCTGAGGAGAAAGCCTTACCAACAGAAACACTCTGAAAACGTCTCAGAGAAGACAGACAAGAAGAAAACAGGTAATAATTTTAGATTCGACAAGAAGGACTCCACCACATGGCCTCCATGGACTAGGAAAGATTGAAACCTCACTTAGAAACATTAATTTGAGAACTGGAGTTGAGGAGCTTGTTTCTGAAACAAGAGACCTTCAAACATGAGATCAGCTCCAGGTCTTCCATGCAAATACAAAATAGAAAGTCAAGTACCTGCTCAGGTTATTTTCTGGGTATGGATAAGTCGCCTACTACAGCTCTTCATAACACCCCCTGTTTTACAGCATCACAGTCCTTACAGAGGGTCCACAATTTTTGAATACCAAAACTAACTTTTGTGAGGTTGCAGACAGTGAGAAAGATGCTAATTGTACTTTATTCTCTCCAGTTCACCATCCAGGACTGCCTTTGAAGCCTCTTGCTCTGAGCTGGTTTCACCTATCTCAGTGAGATAGCTTCTAATGCCCTCGGGGTAAAGTCTACAAAGCAAATTGATATCTGTGCTTTTAACTTCCTGAGTGAAAAAGAAAAGGTTGTATGATGATTTAGCATAGTAAAATTCAATATGAAATAATATTTGGACAAAATTAAGGCTGTAATTATTTTAAAAATCACTTCATGATATGATTCAATCTTTAAATTGTATGTTAGTTATTTTGTTTAGTTTTGCATGAAACACTTTTACTTTCTCATTTTCATCCATTCCTCCCTTTCAAGAATGATTTTCTGCACCTCTATGACACAGGATGAAATGATTGCCCCAGGCTCACCAATTAGAGTATGTTCACCGCATCACAGTGACATGTCCATCAGTCAACTAGTCCATTACTGGTCCAGAGTGCAGCCCCTAGTAGAGATGGATCATTTAGAGAACCATGAGGATTCTCCTTTTAGAGAAAAAAGATGGACATTTTTATGTTCTTTTAATAAACTATGAGGACTATGTCAGCCTTGTCACTGGAAGGAAATGGAAAATCAACTCTTAGGACTGAAAAAAGTATATCTAACAAAGTTGGCTATGTTTTGTAATAGTCTCTATCATCTTTGAAGGGCTGGAAAGATAGCTCCATGGTTAAGAGCAGTGGTTGCTATTGACGAGGACCAGCACTCAGTTCCCAGCACCCACATCGTGGATCACAATCAACCACAAATCCAGTTCCAAGAGATCCTAAACTCTCCATCTTCCATAGACACTAGCACATATGTGGCACACATACCTACTTGCTAACAAAACACTCAAAGAAATACATAAACCTAAAAAAAATATTTGAATCATTTTTATTCAACCTGTCTTAGTTAGGATTACTATTGCTGTGATGAAACACCGTGATCAAAAGCAGCTTGGGGGAAAAAGGGTTATACTTCCATATCACTGTTTGTCATCAAAGAAAATCTAAACAGGAACTCAAACAGGCTAGGAACCTGGAGGCAGGAGCTGGTGCAGAGGCTATGGAGGAGTGCTACTTACTGACTTGCTTCCCATAGCTTGCTCAGCAAGCTTTCTTATAGAACTAAGGACTACCAGTCCAGGGGTGGCACCACCAACAATAGTCTGGCCCCTCCCCATGTATCACTAATTAAGAAATTGCCCCAAAGGCTTGCCTACAGCCCAATCTTATGAAGGGATTTTCTTAACTGAGGTTCCCTCCTCTCAAATGACTTCAGCTTGTTTCAAGTTGACATAAAACTATCTGGCACACTACCAAGATTAACGGAATATGTGCACAGGAAACTCACGATTTGACAAGTTCTCTGCATTTCCAATAATACATAGGGCAACCTGCTTCTGAGAGCCAATAGGTCACTTGATAACACAGGTAATGTCAAAGCCTGGTGTCTTTGGTTTCAGTGGTGTGTGGGACATAGGTTTTTCATTTCCATTTTCAACCTAACAAGAATGAACTCAATTGATATCTCTTGTGTATGATTTCCAGTTTGTGAGTTTGGAAACTGCAGGGGGTAAAATTCCAAAATGCTGTCCAAAAGATCTCTTGTCTGGGATAGCCTATATATATATATATATATATATATATATATATATATATATATATAAAATAGATATAGATATACTGCTTAATGGTTTAATATTAATGGTTTCTCAAGAATTGATCTTCTAAAAAGGAGTTTTCAATGCTCTGGTAATACAACTGGGATTTAATTGGAAACGATTATGAAGATTACTTCGGTCTGAAAGAGTTTTTCAGACCCATGGCCATCATCGTACTGATGTTGAGAAGCAAGGCCAGCGCTGCACTACTGAGCATCATTGATCTTCTGAGTGAGCCACATAATAGTGTGCTCATCACAGACACAACCTCACCCGTAGTTCAGTATGCTAAGCTGAAGGAGTTTTACTGTAAACGATAACATGGAAAATTCTGAAATACATCATAGCAGTCAAAAAAGTGTTCTTAAATACTTTTTAAGTGACAGAAACTGAAAGAGTAATCACAATTAGTTAACATTAGTTCCAATACATTTTAAATCACTAGAACATGACAGAATACTCAGGCACAAAAATATATAGCCTGAGTATTTTCCTTTAGAGTGCTTGAAATTAACATCAGTTTTCTGCCAGTAAAATTATACATGCTTCATCCGTTGTTATTTGCCATATTACAATTGTCACATGTGCCTCATTTTAAAATACAGTACACATTACTCTTTTGAAAAATCAAAAAGTTTCAAGAACTATAGAAATGTGCTATAGGATGCATCTTTAGCAATATCTAAGATGGGATATAAAACCAGATATATTTTTGTAGTAAAAAAAAATTATAGAATTGTATCTAATAATTTGGCTAGAGTCCTGTTTTCAAAAGAATGGGGAAACTGAGAATAATATAAAGGTTTATTTTATGCCATGATTCCTGTAAATATGAATATGAAAACAGGGAATGATGTATGAGAGTTGATTAAATTTCTCTAATTTATTCTAGCTAATCAAGGTTGATTATCACCAATATATAAAGAATTTTAAGTAAAGGAGAAAATGTATGAATAAAAGTCACACATTGTTTTGATAGAATAACTAGTAATTTATAACACAAAGTAACTCAGATTAAAATTAGGAACCATAAAACACACCCAGATGTAGATGGCTAGTTGTTCCCAATACCTGCTTCTCATTTTTCTTCTAAATATATTTCATTCTTTCTCTCTGTAGTACAGAAAATAATTTTTGCGGCTACTTTTTTACACCAGGTGAAAACCTATTTTCTGATTTTGTTTGTGATGATAGAAAGAAAGGGACTCAATCTCCCCTTTCAATTTCTTGATGCCTTTCTCCTTCACAAGGCACTTGTGGAGTAGACCAGTTAGGAGTCGGTTCTCTGATTGGCTCTTCCCAATGCTACAATGTCTTTTGCTTTATTGTCTTGGCAATAAAATACCTGGATAGAAGTTGTTTTCTGGGTATTGATACATCATCAGTGTCTTAGTTTGCTTCCCACTGTTATGAAAGAGACATAGTGACCAAAAGCAACTTGAAGAAGAAAGGGGTTTGTTTCACTTAGCACCTTATACTACATCATGAAGGGAAGCAAGGGCAGAACTCAAGGAAAGAATCATGGCACAAAAGTGAAGCAAAGGTCCTGGAGGAACATTGCTTACTGGTTTCTTGGCTAGCTCAGCCTGGTTTCTTATAAAACCCAGGACTACCTGTAGACTGATTTTTCTCTGAGCTGCTAGCTCACACACAAAAAAATAAATAAAGAACATAGAGACTTATTATCAATTATGAAAGCTCAGCCTATAGCTTAGGCTTGTTCCTAACTAGCTCTTATAACTTAATTAAATCCATTTCTATTAATCTACATCCTGTCACATATTGCCCATCCTGCTTCCTCCATGTTTCCTCCATCCTCTCTCTCAGGAGCCTAGATTCTTCCTCCTACTTTCTCTCTATGTCCAGAAGTCTAGCCTATACCTCCTGACTAACTATTGGCCATTCAGCCTTTTATTAAATCATTCATAGCACTATATCTTCACACAGTGTTCAACTATCCTACAATAACTACCTGCCTAGAAGTGGTATCACCCACAGTGTGTTGGGCCCTCTCCCATTAGCCATTAATAAAGGAAAATGCCCTATAGGCCTGCATACAGGCCAAGATTATAGGAACATTTCTTTGATTATGTTTCCTTCTTCCCAGATGAAGGTCATGTATAGGTGACAAAAAAAATCCTAACGAGAACATTTGAACCTTTGTCAACTTGACACACAAATAATATCAAATCAGTAAATTTCCTTTCAGATTGAGCGCCAAGATCTCATGTAAATATTAATATCTCAATATCAAAAACATTCCAAATTTTTTATGAGGCTCCCAGGCAGTAGGACTGGGACCTGTCCTTGGTGCATGAGCTGGCTGTTTGGAACCTAGGGCCTATGCTGAGACACTTTGCTCAGCCTTGGTATAGGGAGGAGGTGACTGTACCTGCCTCAACTGAATGTACCGGATTAGGCTGACTCCCCAAGGGAGACCCTGCCTTGGAGGAGGTAGGAATAGGGAGTGGATTGGGGGGGGAGGGCTAGGGGGTGGGAGGAGCGAGGACAGGGGAATCTTTGGCTGATGTGTAAAATTAAATTAATTATAAAATAAAAATATTTATAAAATATACACTTCCATAATTCTATTTTAATTCTATTTAAGGAGAATAAAAATTTCTAAATTCTCTCTAAAAGTCAAAAATCTCTCGACTGTGGCCCACTGTAAAATACAAAATAAGTTAAGTTCTTATTCCAAGATTGAAGAACAAGGCACAGTCTCAATCAAAGCAAAGCAAAACCAAAGACTAAGAGTGTAATTTAAATCCTGCAGCTCAGTGTCTCACAACTTGGATTCTCTTAGGGTGTCCTGGGCTCCAAAGGGCTTGGGGAGCCCCACCTCTTGGGCTCTGGCATTTGCAGCTTGTCTTCTAGTTTCAGGCCAGCTCCACTCCACACCTGCTGCTGTCCTTGGCAGTCATCTCATGTCCTGGCATCCCCAGTATACTACTAAGTCTCCACTGTAACTGGGCTGCACCTTCACCACTACCTCTCCTGGGCTTTCTTCAGAGATGCTACCCCTCACACATGGTGCTAAGTTTCAGCTTCTCTCCATCATTTCTTCAATCATGGGATTTCCCCCCTGCAGCAGAGGCTGGACCTTCACCAATGGCCTCTCCTTACTTTTCATGGTGCCAAATATGGCTGATCTCCATGACACCTAAAACCTATAGCTCCCTGCTGCCAAAACCAGTAACATGTGGGGGACTCTCACATTACCAAGCTCAGCAACCAGCTTGAAATGCAGCCTTGCCCCCACTGGCCCATAGCTTCTGTGTGATGACCCTGGCGAAATACTTGTAAGAAGAATTTCCCTCAGAAATGCTGGTCTTTTCTCAATTATAGCTGATTTTTCAGCTCCAGCCAACCAGCATTCATAGTCCCAGTACAGCGAGTTTCACTTCAATGGTGCTTGTCTCTTCTTAATCATATCTGATTCTTCAGTTCTAGCTGACAAGAAACCACATATTTTTAATTTAAAGCATCATATAAATGACTTTAGTAGTCTTTGAGGGACTTTCAAACTTCCTCTGAAACATCACAAGCCCTCCATCATCTCTACTGCCTCAGCATTATCTTCCACAGTCCCACAACCGCGCACAAAGCTCTGAATACTCAAGAGCTTTTCCAGCCTGAAGTTTCAAACTCCTCTCACAACTTTCTCCCAGTACATGGTCATTTTTGGTATAGTAACTCCCCACAAACCTGGTACCAACTTCTGTCTTAGCTTGCTTTCTATTATTATAATAAAGACACCATGACCAAAAGCAACTTGGAGGAGGAAAACATTTGTTTTACTTCCCAGCTAACTGTCCATCACAGTGGGAAGTCAAAGAAGTCAACAAAGGCAAGAACAAGAACCGAGAGACAGGAACTAAAGCAGAGCCCATGGAGGAATGCTGTTTACTGACTTGCTCTCTGTGGCCTCCTTTCTTATACAACCCAGGACATTTTACCCAGGAAAGGCACAATAAATCCCGTCAATCATTAATCAGGTAAATTCCCAGATGCCTGCCTGTTGGTCAGTCTGATGGGACACTTTCTCAATTGATGGTCTTTCTTCCAAGATGACCCCAGCTTATGTGAAGTTGACAAAAAGAAACCAGCATAATCAACAACCTCAATTATTCAGACTTATTGACCGGCCTTTAAACACAATAATCCAGAAACTTTAATTAGCATAAGGGTTTCTTTTTTAATTTCATTACAATATTCTGCTCATACTTTCTTTGTTATATATAATCTAATTAATTTTTCAGATATATTCCAACATGTTAACAATTCCAATTGATATGTACCTACTCTTTCTGAATTTTCTCTTAACATTGGTTCTCTGTCACTCATTCAATACTGCATCTGCTCATTATCCAATATACCACCTCCTCTATACCTACACAAAACCAACTGGGGATTAGGTTTAGTAATTATGTGCTGCAATGACAAATTAACTTCTGCTTCAAGTCTTTTCCCTGCAGAGTTATAGTAATCTGATTACTACAGGTGGGCTTTAGACTTTATATAGTATTTCAACCTGCTCCATTTACCTGAAGGGATATTCAGGTACCATTAAGCTCCTCTCTATTTTTGGACAGTGCATTATTGTCCACCTTGAATGCAATAAATTTTACATGATCATATTATCCATGTATGTATTTTTTTACTTATGGTTATGAAAAAAATGTTCAATTAAAAATTGAACAGTTAAAAATTCAAGAATAGAAGTAATAGTTAACCTGGTTTTGACCAAACCACCCTGAATATGCCTGAGCTCATCTGATCTCAGAAGCTGAGAAAGATCACTTTTGATTAGCACTTTGATGGGAGAAGTAATTTAACTGTGAGAGTTTGACTGTCTCCTCCAACTCCTGTTGAAACTTAATTCTCACAATAATAGTAAGAAGCAAAAAATGGCTTCAGGATGTATGTCATGAAGTCTCCAACATCATGAATGGGATTACTGCTTGTATAAAAGAAACATTATACTGTGTTGGTCTCATTCTTGCCCTTGCCATGTAAGAACACGGTGAACAGATGCCATCTTGAAACAGAGATGTTACCCTCCTCAGACTCTGGACCTGCCATTACATTGGTATTGGAAGTCCCAGCCTCTGTAACTATGAGAAATAACTATGTTCTGTGGACTAAGACACAACAAAATGCAACACAAACTCCAATTAAAGCCATACCATATGTAAAGAAAATTTGGAAGAGTAGTAAAAAGATCCTATTATTGTGCCTCTACTTGAATATTGGTTTCATTCAGAATATTAACTGAAAGGTTAAGATATGGTTTACAAATAAGACTTGCACATAGACTTTGTTCTTGATATTCATCTATAAATCTATAATTCTCATTGAAATGGGTGATTTAGCATGGCATGTTAATTTTATTTTAAGTATAGTGGATATTTTTCAAATATTCTAATCACACTAAGCAGTACAATTCCTGGAAAAAATAATCAAAACATATCACAATAGAAGGTGTGTTTTTATAGCAATATCAGCCTCTTGTTTTTGTAGCCAAGTGCTAAAAACATTTACTAAAACCAAGTTAAACACTGAATGAATGAATATGGAAGAATGAAGAAAATGCATCAGTGTGATGAGCTTTCTTTGCAGCCTAGTGAGGTTTGATATCCTCATCAGGTGATACACTAAATTCCCACTTCAAATGAGTCCTGGGGTGAATGATTCACATGTGTGTCAATATAGATAGGCATAGGAGGCTTGGGATGGGGTAAGAAAGTAAGATCTTGTTTCAGGAACAAAAATTCTAAGATTACAAAGCCTCAGTTATCACTTAAAATGTACATTTTTTTTTGGAGCTGAGGACCGAACCCAGGGCCTTGCACTTGCTAGGCAAGTGCTCTACCACTGAGCTAAATCCCCAACTAAAATGTACATTTTTAAGGAATATTTTTAAAGTCCAAATTATATACCCAATAATGCAATTTAGTGGGAAAAAATATCAATGAACAAAACATAAAAATATTAAATGGACTCTCCCCTACTACTTCATTAACCAGATGATACAGTGCACTGTGTATGTCAAGGGAAAAAACCAAAAGCAATGCCCAAAGTATGTAAATTTAATGAAAGACAGAAGACTTGAAGAGGCACATTCCTGATCCTTATTACTCATACAATGACTTCTCTAATATGTACTTCTTCCTTATGAGCTCTGTAGAAGACAGTTTATATAGGATGAGCAACCAAATATGGTGCCTTGTGAAGCTATGACCAACTTAGGAAAAAAATAGCTTTTTTATGTCATTTACCATCTTCTCTTCCCCACTTGCCTTTTCATTCACTCCTGCCCTGCAATTATATAAACAAGGTTCTTAGTGGATTTGCTGCAACAGGGAATAACAACTCAGATCAAAGGTAAGAAGCCAGCTCTTGCCAACATTTTAATAGCCAAGTGAAAGCTCTGACACATATGCTCCATTGTGAGCATTCACTATGGGGAACTCCACAACAGATGTGACCAAAAAGTTCTGAAGAAGGAAATATAGCTACACATAAAGAATCCACAGTTTAAATATATTCCAAGAAAAGAAATTAGGAATGGAAAAAAAAGCATGGAAAAGTTCATAGAAAAAAATGTATCCTGAGATTTATCATTCCGCATACCTACAAGGTACTTGCTTGAAATGTTTTTTTGGGACCTGTGATGGTTAATTTTGGTTGTCAACTTGTTAGGATTTAGAATGACCTTTGAAACAAATCTTGGAGCAATTCTGTGTGGTATTATCTATATTAGGTTAATTAAGTTTGGAAAACACTTCCTCAAAGTAGGCTGTGTTGTTCCATAGATTGACTGAATAAACACAAGAGAGCTAGCTCTCTCTGACTCAAGACTGAAAAATGGAACAGGCTGCCTTAAGTTTCTACTGCCATGACTTTCAAATCCTGGTAGATTGCCACCACATGATGCAAGCCAAAATAAAGCCTTCCTTCTTTAATTTGAAGTTTGTCATGTATCTTATCACAGCAACAAAACAAGTAACTAATGCAGGATTTCATTACAGTAAGTTCTAAAATGAGGTTAATACAGTGTTTACCCCCATAGTATTACCTTCTGGCTTGAATAAGAGAATGCATGAAATATGCTGTTACAGAGCCCAGTCTCATTCAATACATCTACAAAATACTCCCACACTTAAGGCTCAGAGAACATTGAGGAAGAGGGGAAAAAAAGAGTGTAAGATCCTGAGAATCAGGGAGTTTGCTGGGAGATTGTCAAGTAATATCAGAAGCTACACTCCATAACATGTCTCCCCAAAATGACTGCCCCAACCTGAACTGAACAAGGATGATACCAACAAATTTGCTAAAACCTGGATTGGGAAAAGATCTAAGGCCTCAACTTTATACAAGAACTACAGGCAATTGAGGAAAGCTGGAAGTGGGAGAGGTGATCCTCCTCCACAGGAAAAGGCGCATCAATTGGTTGTCCAGTATCAGATGGTTAGTAACACTACAGGGATTGAAGAGGTCATATTTGGGAATACATATGTCTATACAAATACATATACGTGTGTAAAAATGACTGATGGAAAAAAAGGCCATAAACTTGAGGAACAGGAAGGGGAGTGTGAAGGGACAAAAGGGAAGGGAGAAATGTTGTAATGAAAATGCAATCTCAAAAATACATTTTAAAAAGCACTTAGATAAATGTCTGGCAGATACTTGAGTGCCTTAGACACTGTAACCGTCCTGTTTTCAAAGGAGCTCACCCCATCTAGTCCTTTCCGTTTCTAGATAAATTGCATTACATGTTAATAATTTGAACTGTTTTAATATGCATCTCCATTTAAAACTGACTTATAAACATCTGTTGAACTGCCTAGGAAATGGACTTTCAGAAATGAACTAGTGATTCAGTTTGATAATATTCAAAGAATCATATGGCTATCAAACCTCCAACTTGACAAAAAATGTTTTTTGACATTTGTGTTTCTCCATTTTTACTTTGTGATTAAATGTATATGTGTTTGTGTTTTATTAAATACTGAAAAAAAACACCCATGAAGCAAGTCTGTACTCTCCTCACTACCTTTAAGTGATAGTCTGAAATTATTTTTAGCACATACCTTATTATTTATTTTGTAAAAGGAAAATGTCAAATAATTAGTATTGTTTTTCAATAATTTTTTACTTCAAATATCCTTAATAAATTATTATATATACCTTTTTCTACTACATTATTGTATGTAGCATCAATATAATTATGAAGAGGCTTTATTTCCTCTAAATGTTTTTATCTTCATTACTTCATCCACTAAAATTAACTATGAAGATCAGTGGAAAGTATCTCTCAAAAATATTCATTGCTCCTTATTAACTTTGTTTTTTTAAGGATTATAACCTTATTTATGGAGTCCAAATGATTCAAATGATATACAGCTGTCCACAAATCAGTACAAAAAAAAATTAAGATTTTAGAGTTCAAACTAAAATACAACAATGGAATGAACTGAAGAAAGTTGCCTCATGGAATATGAGCAAACAAATATAGTTATAAAAGTTATAATATAGTTTTATAGTTATAAAAGTCTGACAGATATTCTGTATTCCTAATTTGCAACAAATATAGTTGCAAATTAGGAATACAGAATATCTGTCAGATCATTATTGTCTTTCTCTTTCTCTCTCTCTCTATATATAGTATATATGTATGTATGTATGTATGTATACATAGGTATGTATTTTATATATGTATATATATATATATATATATATATATAAATGTGTGAAGGTGAAACTCAACAATATATACAAGTGAACTGGTAATAACATTGAGCAATCCATGTGACATAAATATTTGAAAATCTTCTGACTACAGACATTCTACTATTAGTATCTGAATTTATATAAAACCAACTAACAGGCCCTTAAATAAATATGAGAGTTTGTGAGAAAGAAACTAATTTTATGAAATATACCTTGTGGTTTAGAAGTCATCTTTCTTCTCTTCTTTTCCTCCTATTGATTATTTTTTATTGTATTAATATAAGGAAACAAGAACAATACACAATCTATAATGGGTTTAATTTGTAGATCTTTAATGTGAATTCTAAATAATCTATGCTTAATTTTTTCAAGAATTAAAAAACAGTAATAAACACTATGGGTTTTTTTCTAACATTCTTATCTCTACCAGTCATTAAAATCAGTATATCTAAAGCAAGTGGCCATATTTACTCCTATGTTATAATAACAGGTGTCTGTAATCACAGCTTAGAGAGTTAGGAAAGGATTAATGGGATTTTTAATTTCAATGTAAATTAAGTTTGGAATATTCTACCATTAACTATATTTGACCAATCTTTATATATTTAGTTTTTTGTTCCATTTTTTCTTTTCTTCCTTCCTTCCTTCCTCCCTCCCTCCCTCCCTTCCTTCCTCCCTCCCTTCCTTTCTTTCTTTCTTTTTTATTTTCTTTAGATAGAATTGACTCCCATTTGTAGATTATATAGAGACAAAGCATTTTCTGATCATAAAGGGCTCTTCATTCCTGCTCTCTTACTGACCAGCTTATCATTCAGACCTAGAGGAGTAGATGAACAAGACAGTGAGATCATACTGATATCCTGAGCGAGATCATCTTACTTTACTGTTATTTGCTGTATGATTCCTGATTCCCTAAGTTCTTAGGTCTGACCTTCCTCATCGAAAGATGGTTTGTGAAGTTTATCTGAAGATGTCATCACAACATGGGTCACAGGGTTTAGTAGAAAGCATAATGTCATATGCCGTGTGGCACAAGGTTTAGCAGGATGCATGACATCATCATGTCACATGGCACAAGGCTGAGAAGAAAACATGATACCAAAAGGATTTTAAACATTATAACTTTTCCCCAAGTGTTATTCATTCCAAAGCTGTCTTTTATTATTATGAACGCCTAAGTAATAAACGATTCAAGCAAAAATAAAACAATTGCCTTTTATAAGATACTCTGAAACATAGCTGAGTAACCTTAGTTTAAACCTTTTCTTAGTATAAATATAACTCCATGAATATTAAGATTAAGGCTGTTTTTCTTTTAAACATTATCCAAGCAGCAACTTCCTTTATATTGGAGTAGATGTTTGAAAGATGAGTAAAATAAATAATGGAGAAAACAACATAATTGCTTGAGAGAGCATATTAATGAACATACTAATTTTGACACATAAGAGGTCTCAACTTACAGTGATTTAACTTTGATTTTGCTGATAGAAGTGAGATATATTTAGTAGAAGCTGTACTTTGAATTCTGGCATTTTTGCAGGGTGGACAAATGCAGTACAATATACTCTTGAGGCCCTAGAGTGGGCCTCAGCTCCCAGTTATCCATGCCAATGTTGAATAAATAAATAAGTGGCACTCTAGAGAGGATGGTATTGCTTCCGAGGGTCATTAGGTTAGAGGTATGAAATGTTCTTTCAATTTACAATACTTCCATCTAACAGTGCTTTTATCAGAACATGCCCCATTTTGAATAACATAGCATTTGTGTTTTCAGATTAACTGCAGGTAACCAGGACGAATTGTCTTTCAATTCATTTACAATTCAATTAGAGATAGTATCAACACATAATTTAAAAAATATAGCCACTGTTGTCTGCTGTGGATATTGTTCTATATAAATAAAACACTGGCCAGTGACCAGGCAGGAAGTATAGATGGGACAAGGAGAGAGGAGAATTGAGGGAACAGAAAGAAGGAGGGGGAGACACTGCCAGCCATGGCCAGGACAAGCAGCATGTAAAGACGCCGGTAAGCCACAAGCGACATGGCAAGGTATAGATTTATAGAAATGGGTTAATTTAAGATATAAGAACAGTTAGCAAGAAACCTGCCACGGCCATACAGTTTATAAGTAATATAAGCGTCTGAGTGATTATTTTATACGTGGATTGTGGGACTGTGGGGCTTGGTGGAACCTGGAGAGAAGCCCTCCAGCAACACTTGTCTAGTGTTTAAACCAGTATCTCCCTCCTTCTTGTTTATTAAATGAGTGTGTGACTCTCTCTTTGAGCAGAGCATACTGAGGATCCTAAACAGCTGAAGATGACTGGAAGAAGGAATAGAAGTAGAATAATTAATCCCCCAATGATTTCCAAATTAATAAGAAAACTCCATAAAGAATTATCATTAACAAATTTTTTAACAGAATTGGTAAAGTAACTAGTTCTAACTGTTCTAAAGTAACTGCTCTAAGCAGGATATTTGTGTAGCCTAGAATGACCAACAGCACTAATCTGAGAATGAAGTATGTCCATATTGATAGTAAGCTGAGAACTATTCTAAATACCTTGTAGATGTATCTGTACTTGATCCCAGGACATCTCTGATCTACTGTAAGGCAGAGGAGTAATACACAGTGTATGTTAGAGTAATATATCATATTTCCTTTCCTGTACCTGATAATCTTTAGGGCTAATGATGATGTACTATGAAGCTATGAAAATTTAAGCTTTGGAGCCCCTTGTGTGCAGAGGCCATCTCAAGACTCTATATTTAACATTTTATGTATAATTTTATGTTTTGTAATTTTAAAAGAGCATCCTATGTTACATAAGCCTTCGAATCCACAAACTCTGCATATGCCCTCTGAAAGCAAGTGACATCAGGATAGTATCAGCACTGGCCTCTATTCGAAAATGAGAAGACCACCTTGCCTAAAGGACTTACACATAGGTAAGCAAGAAATGAATCCACATGGTTTCAAGACCCTGAAATGTGGTGTTGTCATAGGAGAATAACCTAGGTCACCTCAAATAGTATAATTGGTTCAATAATTTCCTACAGAGAGGGAATACGCAGTCAGGTCAAAGCAAGCAATTAATTGGCCTGACAATTATATTTAATATATGAGTAAATTGTCTAGAAATTGATTTCATCGATGCTTTATAAACTTAAATAACAAGTAAATGACTCGGTGTCTAAGACCTTAAGAATTAAATCAAATCTGTAGCAAGGAAAGCTATGGCTTGATTATTGGAAACTGTTCAAGCTCAGTGGTTAAGAGCTAGAGTGTTGTCTTTGCCAGGAGTTCAAGTGAGATCCATCTTGAACAGTATCTAAGACATTAGAACAGACCCTATGCCTCTGACTCATTTTCTGTTCAATTTTATTACTTAAATGGTAACCAGATGCCAATTTCTGTTCTCTCTCTCTCTCTCTCTCTCTCTCTCTCTCTCTCTCTCTCTCTCTCTCTCTCTCTCTCTCTCTCTGTGTGTGTGTGTGTGTGTGTGTGTGTTTTGTTGGACTGCATTATGTTAAATGGAATCAAATAGCACCAGTGGACTGTACTCTTAATTCAATCACTTCTTAATTGTGTAACCTAATGTAAATTGCTTTAGTTGCTGTAAGCTTTCATTTATTTACCTGCCAGTGAGGTGCATAATCTCACAATTTTGTGGTTGGAATAAAATGTGATCCTTTTAGTAAACAGAATGTATAGAAGCCATTTGAGAGACTAAGTGTAGCCATTATCCTGCCCCAGAGCACATACACTGAAGTTGTTGGCATTTGTGGTAGCCCACCTCTACGGTGATTTCCAAAGTATAGTCTCCTCCTGGTATTCATACCCTTCTACAGTTCTCTTTCCAATGACGAAGGCTTATCTGCTTGCCAACCCAGTATTAACGAAGCATCCTTGTAATTTCTGCAGCTAAGCTGCAAATAGCATTACAGCTATCGTCTCAAGCTCTCCAGTTTCTCCCTAAGAAGAAAGCCGGGTAATGAGGTGCAAGCAGCACAGAGAAAAGACCAAGAGAAGGAAAAACCGAGTCCTTCTCCCATCAACAAGTGCCAAGCTGTCAGTCACCTATGTGAGGCAGAGTTGACCGGAAGCATCCAGGCCTCAGACAGCATCACGGGAGAGGGAAAGCTGCTCACCTGTGCCACTCTCAAACCGTGACCTACAAAAGCAGAGATAACAAATGTTTGCTTTTCTTTTAAGCAACGATAACAATTACAGCAATTCTTGTGCACTGATAAGGAACTAATGCCATTCTGCTTTGAGTTTTGTTCCACAGGATTGAGAATACAAACCATCTGTTGATTAAACAGCAAATTTGTATTCTCAGAGACAAGGTGATTGAACTTATACGGTCATCACAGAACAGTCTCAAGCCTACATCCAATAGGAGCAGGGTTCCCAACAATAACAATTTACTCAGCAATGAACCTTGTGATGGGAAATATGTGGGCAAGGGAGCAAAGGAAGGCAAAGGTCCTCCAAGACCATAAGAAAAGCTGTTTCGAAACAGTTACCTTTGGCTATGGGGATCACTAGCAAGTGTGATGTCAGTTCAAGGTTGGACTGGCAGTTGCTAGGCAGACATCTTTGTAGACCCTGTTTCTGTTTTAATTTTTGTTAGGTTTATGGTGGTTTCCCTGGCAGTTTATGGCTCTGGCAGAGAGTTCTGTGATCGTTTTTGTTATCAGGCACAGGTACATGATATTCCCATCCCTCAAGGCCTTACATCTTTGTTTATTTTTGTTAGGGTTTGACAAAAGTCGCTCTAAGTTCATTCTGACAATGTCCATAATTTCCACACACCACTTTCTTTAGTACAGCAAGCCAAGGTTCCATCACAGTGTCACCCAAGGTTCTAATTTAGTTCAATGTTGTCAGTAAATGCAGTATTACCTTTCTGTTTCCATTTCCTTCTCCTTGTTTATTAGTCTACACTAACTTTAAAACCCAGCACTGTGGGATGTTGCGGCTATGGGCTTTGGTATCTCTATTTTAATGCTTTTCCTCATAGCTTTAAAAGGGGGCTTTTGCTCAAAAATGAGGAAGCTTTTAACAACAGAGCCTGAAGCTGCATATCATTTACCATTCAGTTCTTTTAAGTTGAAAAGTAAGTGCGCAGGAGAGATGGAGTCCTTCAGTCTCCAAACGCCACTCTTGGCATAGTGGCCCTGAGGCCTCCAGCCAAGTGCTCCAAAATGTTAATTGATGAGTACCCCAGGCTCTGATTTCTCTTCCTAAACAGCTCTCCCTTTATTAGCCATTGATGGGATACACTGTTGTGCCAAATGCTGCGTTAGGCCTGTGACTCTTGACAATGCTTTGGCTTTCTTTTCCTTCATCGTCTTTTCCTTTTTTTTTTTTTTTGTTCTCTTTCTTGAAAGGGACCAGAGATATATTTTCAGATGTATGTAAATAACAGATAGAGACAAATGCCACAGTTACCACATATAGCCTAACGTTTCCATTCCTGTGTATTTTCTTCTACAATTTGAATGTGTGATCGATCACATGACACCAATAGCTGGCAGTCACAATTAGTGCTAAATGAAGCTCTAACAGAGAAGTGGCAATAAGGCGGGAGTTCAATGGCAGATAGGAAACCGTCACTGTTCTGTGGCCAATAAAAGTAATCAATGAAATGAGCACAAGGTGGACAAACTGAAAATTGTGAAAGTATATGGACCATAAATGTGTAAAAGGACTTGAAGAGATTTGTTTCTTATTACATTTGTAGATCTGAATATCTTATAAACAGTTGGGATTTTGTCCTTCTTATTTTTACCCAACTAGGAGTTCCATGTAATTTGCATTGGCAGAGTGATGATACTTTCATGTCTGTAAATATGTTGTGATTGCTCTATCAGGTTTCAGGCTTCCTCCCTGACCTGCAATAAGAAAGCATTTGTCTGTTGATGGGGGAGACATTTCTTAAGTCTGTTGAATGGAGCATGTGATTAAGAAAAAAAATTCAAGGCGGTTGGTTATCCTGTAAAAGCCCTTAACTATCTGTTATGGGTATTGCAGACAGATATTATTTATGTTGTTCAACTGCCTATGCTTAATGTCCAAATAAGTGTTACCAGGACCATGAAATTGATTGTCATACTGTATGCCAGGCTGTGTAGATGTTCAAAATAGTGAACAAACTGAATGGTATTGGTATAGACAATCAGAATTGGCACTGGAGATAACACAAAGTATTGCCCTGGGATAATCTGGAGCAAGTAGTTAGGTGATTGGACTAATCTTATGTGAGGGAATTGAAAGGAGTGGCTGTTAGTAACCAGCATGGAATTATTTTTGTACTTTAGTAGTTGAAATGGATGTGCCACATGGAACTGTTGCCAACAGAACTTGATGAGATAATATGTTGTTGCCATTATTTCAGCATGTTTATTTTTGTTTATTTTTATATAATGTTTATGACTGTTTGTACCATATACATGAAGTGATTACTGAGTCCAGAAGAGGGGACCAGATTTCCTGGTTCTGGCGTTATGGATAGTTATAAACTACTATGTGGGTGCAGGGAATTGAACCAGGTTCCTGAGGAAGAGCAGCCAGTGCTCTTAATCACTTTGCCATCTCCCCAGCAGCACCCCCTTTATTTCAGAGCTATTGTTCCTATCTGCACAATGTGTGGAATTCCTCTCTGCAAATGCCTTCAGAGACACTTTACAAGCCAGGCAAAAAGTCTCATTAATTTCATCACAACATTTTCTTTACCAAAAATGGTCTTATACAGCTTGCTCACATGCATTATTCAATACTGTTGGCTCTGAGAGGGTTTCAGCTATTTCCAAATATCAGACTTAAGCCGCAAAGACAAAGACGTGTTAAGCATGTATTTTATAGTCTTTGCTTCAGCATTTAAAGCAACTCCAAGTGAGGAAAAGAAAAGAGAAAAAGAGAGTTAAAAAAAATAAAAAGACTATGCTTTTATTATACATCATTACAGTACTGCAAGTTTGCATGTACTTATTTCATTGAGTTTCTATTCTTTTAATTTAAATCATTGATGACTTAAGTCTGAAACCCAGGCAGAAAAATTTCAGAACAAATATCCTCAGTGCTGTAAAGAAACTGACTATCTATATGAGGATAGCCCACCTCCTAATTACAACCTCTGACTCTAATTACTAGATGCATGGATAATAACACATTGAAAGAAAACAGGGACAAAGTTTCCAAATACTTTAAAATAAAAGGAAGCTAAGATTTATTGCATGCCCATTGCATGCCAGGGCTACCACATGTCAGAGCTAGTTTTTGCACATATGTGGTAAATTTTAAAGGACTATATTTGGACAGGCAATGTGTTACATTTCTACATAATTTACTATTAACTAATTGCTGACTGGAAACAGAAGTTTCCATTAGTATGTGTTTTAACTTAACACTTTAGAGTCCCTACTAATAAATATATAAAATAATTACATATTATTTTGTTTAATTCCTCCAATAATCCCATAATGTAGACTCTATTTAAACTCCCACTTTATAGATAAAGAAATGAGAGCTTTGTGATGTTAAGATTGTTTATGATGACTAGAAGAGAAGTTAAGGTAGCCTTGTTGTGGAGCTACCCAACTGTGGTACATCAAAAGGATTAAGTATACTGACAAGGCTTGCATTAGAGAGTTGCTAAAACTAAATACACCACAAATTGGCTGGTTTCAAACAGTTGAAGTCCCTTACACTTTGGGAGGACTAGGAGTATAGATGATGCGGACATGAACCCCCTTAGGATAGTACCTTAACCCAACTGCAGGTGACATTAACATTGATTCTTCATAAAGCAAAAGAGAGCTCTGGATCCCTTCTTCTAGAAGCTCTAATCCTACTCAAGAGGGTTCTACCCTTGTGAACTAATTAAGGACTCCTCTTCAGATATAACTCTACTTAGATTAAAGTTTATGTAAAATTTTAGGAGACACACATTCAGCACATTATACAATTAAAATCAGAGGACCGGCAAGATGGCTCAGTTGATGGAGGCCCTTGCCACCAAACCTGATGACTTGACAGGACCCACAGATTGGGAGGAAAGACTCCCTCACGTCCTTTGACCTCCATAATCACACCATAGCATGCTCCTCCTCGTCTCCCACATAAAGAGGTAATATACTAAAAAAATAAAATTTAGAACTGTGGTTTTACATTTAGAATGGTGTCTACCTTGTCGAGTGTTGTGGGTACAGGTGAGCACAGGACACTTATTCTGAAGACAAGACAGAAAGCAGGAAACGGTAGGTACTCAGTGGTAAAAAGAGCAGTCATTTCTCAGCATCTCCTAAATGTGTTTGCTGAAGTCTGAGTCTAGAATGACTGGAAATCTCAACATGAATCTGTCTTCTTGAAAGTGCAAGAGTTGTGTTGTTTTTAGTCATATTATGCAAAATAGCTATCACAAACAATTGGTAAACTCCATACCAAAAATGCAGGACTTATTCTTAACTTAGTTTGTGCAAATGATTTTATTGCTCAACCTATATACACAGAAAACTATAGTGCATGGACAAAGCCATCTATTATCCATGTATGTATATGTGTACACATGTAATAACACATGCATAAAAGTAGTAGGAACTTCAATACAGTTTTTAAAAAAGTATTTTAGAGTGACTCTTAAAGAGTTGCATTCTTTCTTAAAAAGACTTATATTACTTTTCACTATGTGTATTTTTGTGGTGGGGAGGTGATGGGGCATGTGAACACAAGTACAGATGTCCTTGGAGGCCAGCATGTAACATAGAATCCCATGGAGCTGGGGTGTTACGTAGTTGTGAGCAACCAATATGGGGGCTGGGAACAGATTATCTTTTTAGGAAAACAGTATATTCTTAGCCACTGAACTGTTGCTCCAACACCTTCTTCATTTTTTAAAAGTTTTTAAAGCGTGTGTGTGTGTGTGTGTGTGTGTGTGTGTGTGTGTGTGTGTGTGTGTGTTTGCTGTGGGTCTGTGCATTCTGCCATGTATTATGCCTGCATGGAGGCCAGAGGACATCTGGAGGAGTCAGTTCTCTTCTTTCATCATGTGGGGCTGGTAATTGAACTCAGGTCTTCAGGCTTGGTGACAAGAACCTTTAACCACTGAGCCACCTCACCAGCTCTCTTCTGTAATTCTGACCCAGTTAACAATAAAGCAAGGACATTACTGTTGAATGTTTTTCTCCATGTTGGCTCCTTCTGTCTACCTGAACGTCTGTTGCTCCTCATGTTGACATGTGTGATTCCATTCTCTCGCCTATCTTCAGTTTACCATTCACGCAGGTGTCTCTAAGATTTTGTATTTTTAACACAAATCTTGTTGCCCTTTTTAACTTTATGTAAATGGAGTCATTGGCCTGGTTTCTTTTAGAATATCTACAAAACTTGGCTATATTGATTAGCATTGAGGGTTTTTTATTTGCAGTTATATGATATGTACAATCCATTTATTCCTTTCATTTTTGATGAACTGAATTATTTGCAGGATCTTGGTCATTGTTGCTATCAGTAAGACCATGGTGCTCTATTTCACATGGCCCTCATTAGAAACATTAGCTCCTCACCTAGAGTAAAATGTTTATGTCACAGCTTCTGGTGGAGACACTTCATTTTTACCCAACCCTCTCTCATTCTTTATAAAAAGAAGACCCAAGAAAAACATCCCCTGGGCTTCTTGCAGCCATGTGATCACATCCTTGATGAAGTGGAAATGCAAAGTGAGTGAGAAACCTACTCTTCTAGCTCCAAACTTTCCAGACACCTGTGCTCTCTGTGTACTTTCCTCCCTTCCCACACACTGTGACACTGATGTACCTACAGTTCAGCCGGAGGATATTGCCGGTTTGGAAAATAGCCTAAAAGAAGAGACTAACCAAGTCATGAGACAGAAAACGTCACTGATCCTTAAATGAACCTGGGGGGGAAGCCACTCACAAAACTGGAACCTTGATATAGAAGTGTATCCATAGCCTAAAACAAGAAACTGACCAAGTCATGAGACAAAAAAAAATCACTGATCCTTAAATAAACTGGGGAAGAAGCCACTTGAAAAACTGGAACCCTGATGTAGAAGTGTAGCCATGAGATAAATACCACCATCGCTGTTTTCGCAATCTGAGCTTGTCTTTTGTAATGTGTTGGGCATGCATGTGTTTCATTTGAGTAGGTGTTGCCAAAATGTATTTCAAGGGGGTTTTGTCAATCTGCACTCCCACCACAAGTTACCACAACTGCACCTCCTAGCTTACATTTGCTCTCGTTAGTCGTTTTAATTTTACACATCCTGTGCATGCCAAATGCTATCTCATTGGATTTTGCCACATTCCCCTGGCCGATTTGCTTGTGTGTGTGTGTGTGTGTGTGTGTGTGTGTGTGTGTGTGTGTGCATGCGTGCGCGCATGCCAAGTTCTTCTGTGAAGTACATGCTAAAGCCTTTTGGTGCATTTCTCTGACTTTTTTTTTCTTAATACTTTTCAAGAGGGTTTTATAACTCTTGAAAATAGGCTAGACTATTGTTAATCATATGTGTTGCAAATAAGTATAAAACTTTCATTTCCTTTGTGGCATCCTGATAATGTTTTTGTTTTAAGGAAGTAGCTGCCTCTAATTTTTACTTTATTATTTGTGATTTCTTTCTTTTTTGATGATGGATAAGAAGTTCTCTGTCCTAATATCATGGAGATGACCGTCCAGGCTGATCTAAGAGCTTCAGGCTCTGTTGCCTTTGGGATTTAGTTAACTGTTTACTTGCTCCTTTTCTGGTGTACTTTTTTCACAGAAGAGCAAAGAACAGGGGCACAACTGGTTGTTGTGACTCACAAGTCATCACAAGTGTGCCTGTGGGTGTTTCAACTCCAGGATGCATGTCATCACTTCGTGTACTGAGTGGGGAGAAATGTTGGGACTGACAGACTGAAGACTTTTTTCTCCAGAAGTTGCCTTGGCAGAATTTCAAAAAAACAAAGGTGAAACTTTTCTGTTGAACACACTCTTGTTTGCTTACCTGCAGAACAGGTTCAACCTGCTGTAGAAGGACTCATGTGCAAAAGACATGAAGTTCTGACTAGTGGTCAACAAGCTACACAGGAACCCGAGCATGTCAAAAGATTGTTAGAAATCTGAGATCTTAGCTTCCATTCATATGCCAAAGAGCAGAAGCTCCAGGTCTTAGGAAACACTATCTCCCTCTCTGGCTAGTACTCAGTAAACAGTGAGTAGATTATTGCAATTTAATTTGAAGGTATTTTTAAAGAGATGCATGGGTAATACAGGCAGATGTTGACAAGATGGGAAACCACCACAGTCGACAATTAATTAAAGAATTTGTGATGCTTAGATTAAGTAGATAAGATATGGATTATCAAATGTGTGTGTGTGTGTGTGTGTGTGTGTGTGTGTGTGGGTGGGTGGGTGTGGGTGGGTGGGTGGGTAGGTGTAGCATGTTCCAGAGATGACGACCAGAAGCTTTAAAGTAGATTTTTACTAATTACAAAGGGCCTTACACCAGTTGGACAGTGTATCTTCCCAAGGAACTGATTGACTAAAGAATGCAGAAGTCTCCTTCCCCAATACTGAGGACATTGAAATGAAATCTGAAAGATCATTTATCAGGGAAATTACCAGTAATGGCTAATATCTATTAATGCTACTACTGACAAGGAATTATTCAATGTGCTTTGTCTGCATTTTCCTACTCCATCCTTACAGAGGCCCTACAAGACGTGAAAGATTTTTGTCATTCTCTAATGAAAGGGCTGAAGTATAGCGAGGTTAAGTAATTTGCCCAAAGTCATACAATTTGTAAAAGGCAGAAATCACATCTATCTTGTGTTCAGTATCTGGATTTGCACACCCCCCGCCCCACCCAGGCTTCTCACTTGTCAATGCTGTGAAAAGATTTCCTGCACCAGGACAGAAACTCTACCATGGGGCTTTCTGATTCTGAGACTACTTGGTTTTAACAAATTAAAAAGGTATTCCCCATATGCATAAGACAGTAGAGAAAAGAAAAGCCAGGAGGAATGTGAAAAGGGGCAGGTGAAATTTCAGGAGGGAGGAAAATGTCTGGAAAGTTCTTACATGCAGGGCATTTGTCCAGAAAAAATACATTCCTGACAGGGTGTAGACAAAGGACACTTCCTGAAAGTTGTGCATACATGATGTGATGAGGGAGTAGGAAGTAGCAAAGGTATAAAACACACAAAATGTTCTTGCCTGGCAGAGGTGAGACTTGGTAATCTGAAATGTGGTTCCAAGAGTCACATGTTTTGTTACAAGTAAGAAGGAACTAAGAAACATAGCATTTGCCATCAAGTGTCAAAGGTCCTACAATGGTTTTACTTCAGGACATTTTTTTTACAATTAATTAACACGCCTCTTTATCAGAAATTAATAGCAAGAGGATGGTAATAAGATTCAAATGGAAATTTTTAGACATTCATTCATGAGCGCATTCATGTCAGAAGCAATGACTGTGTTACTACTATTTGCACTTTTCGAGGAATTAGGGATAATGGGGTGAACAAAGGATTCCTCCCTACTCCTCACAAATCAGTCTTTACAAGTGTTAGTTATATTCTCTGCATCAGGAAAGCACACAAACTGCTGAGTTATGTAAAAATCTAAGCTGTGGTAAGATAGCCAAGAGATGAAGAAACAAAGAAAGAGAACATAGAAAGTGAACGCATATGAAAAACTGTTGAATCTTCACAGAAGTTCAACTAAACATCTGAACAGAAAAGAAGGAAAACCGTCTAGAAAAGAGGATATGTTCCAAACCACGAGAGTGTAGCTCATGCTTCTGAGTCATAAGCACTGTGAAAGTCTCTCCACAATGTGAAGAGGGTGGTGGGCGAGTCACTTCCCTTCTCTTGACTCCATTTCCTCATCTCAGCAACGTCAATCCTAACATTAGCCCTCTTGGTCATCTGAGACATAGTTGTGCTTCAAATGAGCCACTGAAATTGGGTGTGGTCTTCAAAGTGTGGCATCTCATTTTACTGTAAATATTATTAATATCTTCAAAAGTTCCCTCTAATTGTCTGGGTCACTGATACATGCAGTCTTCCACACAGGAACAGACACATATACAAAACTGGATAGAGAATTCTTCCATTGAGTGTAAGGACATGTACACATTTGGACCCAATCCAACTCTGATTTTATAAAATCAGAGTGACCACCTGACTGAAAGAATAAGTATGTCTGTGGTTGAAACCCAAGAACAGTGTACTAAAAAGCTCACAGGAGCATGTGCACAGATCTGGGTAATACATTTCCTCTCCATTCAGTCTCCCTGGGTTCCTGAAGCCCCAGTAAATCGCTCTCATTCACCTCTCCAAATGTGAGTTTTTCCTTCTATGTCCAGAAGACCCAACAACATGGAACTTGTCAACTCTGCTTATGGTAATAAATCTCTTTTCTGCAATTCTCCTGACATTCTAATGCCTTCCTGAACATAATAAAAAGGTCATTTTCCACCTGAATTCATCTTCTCCAAGCTGCCTTATATTTCTGCAAATCCAAGTTTCAACAAGTTAGATTTCATTCCATCTCGAGTATTTTATTTGCTTTAACCAAGTAAAAATCCCAACTGCTGCCTGAAGCTCTATTCTAATAGCTCGAATGGGGATTATATTTTATTGTCTGACTGTATAATGCAGATACATTTTGAGAGCTGAACTGCTTCTTGAGTGACAGAGAATTAAATGCCCCTTTTCAGATATTGCCCAAGGATTTCTTATAATTTTGTTTCCCACATCAACTCAATAATTTTTCTATGTATCAATTATGCCTCAGCCAACAATTCTCCTAAATTTAAACAATCCCCCAGAATCCCTAAAACCAAACATGTCTTTTACATTACAAAGTCACTCAGCCATACTGCCTTGGATTTTACAATCCTGTCTCCAGTTTCCCAAAGAATGGATTCCAATAGCAGCCTTTAAAGAGTTTCATATTCCTCCTAACTAAGAATTTCCTTCCTGTAAAAAGTAATAGTGTCTCCTTCAGGTAGGTTTAGATATTGATTAAAATGTAATGGTCATTTCTAGAGAAGATTATCCAGAAGTTAACTTTTTTCCTGTTTTGTTTTGGTTTTGGTTTTACTGTGTGGGGTATGATTCTCAGGGGCATCTCTAGGCACAAGTTTGAAATCTGGGAAAACCTTTGACTCCTTGTCCACAATGTGGGAAAGAAAAGGCCTCCACTTGCTTATTTTGATGAGCAGATCTGTGAGCTTGTTTAAGTAGATAAATCCCTCCACTTCCCTAAAATGATTGGTCAAAGCTTTGTGATTAGTAAAACAGAGAGTGGGCTTTCCTGGGAGGGAAGAAACCCCAGGATGGCTTGAGGAGTCCATACCATCACATGCTGTCTTCTGCATGAGGCAGGACATTTGGTCCTCCTGGGGACAGGTAGTTCACCCAGCCTCCCGAGAAGCCTTGTCACTGTTAAGAGCAATGCTAACTTCTGCACTGTAGCTGCCAGACAATGTCTGGGTCAGTCATGGCCACGTCACAGCCGAGCCTTGTGCTCTGTATACTTCCTGGGTGAGGCAGAGTGGTCTCAGTCATCAAGAAGAGGAAGAGGAAGGACAGTTAAGAGACACGGACAACTGCTCAGAAGTATCATGTTCCCCTCCCCCTGCTGCTGAGACAGAAGGAGACAGGTGGCCAGAGGAAAGTCAGGAGAAGAAGTCAGCAGGGCAGCCTGTCAGTTTGGTAACTTACCTGTTTGGAAACTGGCTCAATGAGACTCTGATCTGCTGAAGAGAAGCTGAGAGCTAGCTGCATGAGGCATGGAAGTATGCAGGGCTTTGAGTGTCAAAGGGCAACATAAACATCAGCAGTAACAAACCTTTGCCTGTGGCCTCCCACGCTGAAGAAAGGTTCACTTTAAGGAACCTCCTTACAGAAAGACCAGCAGGAAGCCATTTTGTTGTTGTTGCTGTTTTGATTTTTTTGTTTTTGGTTTTGTTTTCTTTTTTTTCCTTTGCTAAGCTCCACAGAGAATCAGCCAGAACTGACCTGGAGACCATATGTTATGTATTTTTTTTTTTTAAGTGAGCATGGCTTTTTCTTCGAAATTAAAACAATAGTACTTCCTTTATCCACCTGTTCTGGAGTCAACTGTTCCGTTTCTCTCCTAATTCATGCTTGCTCTTAACTGATGGAGAGAACTTAACTCAGTTGCTCTGCCCTGTGCATTAGGTATTCATCTTTGCAAATGCTTCCTGGGTATGCTATTCACATGAAAGTCCCTTCCCAAGGGACCTCATCCTTCTCTAGCTACTGTCTATGTCCCTAATATAGGTGAAGTCATTTCTTCCTCGATTCCTTCCATAAGAACACAGATTTTAAAGGCCTATCCCTTGCGTTCCATGACCTGATTGAGTTGCTCTTTTGCCTTCAGGCTGTCATAGGACTTCAAAGGAGGCTAGCTTTGAATGCACTTAGACCAAAGTTGGTACATAAAGCAGGGCCACTTTCAAGACCTGAAAGCACACATTAGAAACAACAACAACAATACAATGTCAGTGTCTGCTGATAAAACCCATCAAGAAACCAAGATGTTGAGACAAAGCTCTGAAAAAGCAAAAGTGTGGCCAGTCTTCTGCACCCCCAAATAATTCTTACTCTTCCCCCTCCCTTTCCTGCTTTCTTTTCCTCATCTACTTTCTGCTCTCCACTAGCACTTGAGATTCTGGAATTCCAAATTTCATTCAATGCTGTTGACTCTGATATGGAAAAGGATCTAGTTTTAGTTATTTTGGCTTTGCTGTAAGGTCACACAAGGTACTACCAACCACTTGTTCTATAAGCAACCATCAAACACTTCTTAGGTGCCAGACGCTGGGAACTGGTCCAGGGGCTAAAAATATAAATGCAATGTCTTTGGCATCACCTTTCTTCTCCCACTGCCCTGCTTGCTATCGCCTCCATCAGACTCATGACCACTTCCATTAATATTCATGAATATATGTCAAGCATTGGGTGGGAGCTTTACGTGTGCTTTGTCATTTTTGTTATTAGAAGGATCCTGTGAGACCAGTAGGATATTAGCTCCTTTTTATAGGTGAGAAAACTGGGGATTAAAGAAGCCAAGCAGCTGCCTCCAACTCATATATCTAATGTGTGTTGATGCAGGTGTTTGTAAACGAGACAGTCTGACTCCAGGCTTGTGGCACATCCCTTCTAAGGAGTCACTGTTTTAGTGGAGGAGTCAGACGTGTAAACAGATAAATATATCAAAGAGGTAAGTGCCAGAGCTGTAGAAATACAGAGGCAGCAATGACTAACATTGCCTAGGGGGGAATCAGGGAAGGCTGAACAGACAAATTGACATGGGAGGTGGGTTTTGAAATATGAGTAGGAACATCTCAAGCAAACAAAGGCCCCAGAGTGTGGGAGGTATGTTTCAGGCTGAGGGAATCGCATACGCAAAGGCATGGTTGAGAAAGACTGCCATGGTATGTTTGGGAAACAGTGAGTTCATGAGAGAATGTTGAGAAGTGAAACCAAAGAGAGGCAGAGATAAAACTAGATGCAAGAATGTAAAAATGTTCAGAGTTTCACAGACATGCTTTCACTGGACTTTTATTGGGAAGGTACAATTACTCCAGCATAGGTTTCTGTTGTTGTTTTGTTTTTAGGAGACTATCAAATGAGTATGTGTGTCTCTCTTTTTTGTTTTTTGTTTTTGTTTTTTTCTTTTTGTCTGCCAACCTTAAGATGAGCAGAATTCTAGAGAAAGAAAAGAGGAACTCAATAGTATGACAATGGTTATAAATATCGTTTACAAATGTATGAAATGACTGGGGTCTAAGATGAAAACAATATAAAAATGAAGGATTGTGTGCTCCAAAGAATATCCGCATTCTATCTGGTGTGGGCTTGAAAAGCTGGAGAAACCCCACAGAAACTCATGCAAACTAAGAAGGCCTCTTGGTCCTAGGCCTCACTCACTGCCCGTCTCAGTTTTTGTAATGCTGAGGATCTCACACATCTTAACCACTGAGCTACATCTTTAGCCCAAGTTCTCCATGGGCTTTAGGGAAATGAAATCCACGCCGTCAACCACTGAGGAATCACTGCTGTCACCTTCTGTGCTGAGACCACTCTCCAGACATTATTGTCCTTTAGTACTGCTAACCCACAGGATAACTTTGCAGCTGTCCCGTGCGCTATGTGCTAAGATTAAAACTTACCCACGGCCTGGGAGAACAGTTCAGTTGGTAAAATGTCTGCTTTGCAAGCACAGAGGCTGGAGTTTAATTCATACGAACTACATGAGGAACTAAATTTAAAGCACTGAATCCACATTAAAGGGGGAAAAAAAAAGCTGGAGATGTTGGCAAATGTTATATCAGAACTGCAGAAACGGGGGCAGGAAGATCCCAAGGGCTCACCAGCTAGCCCAGGCAGACAACTTCCAAGCCAGTGAGAGACTCTATTTCAATAATCAAGGTAAATGGTGCCTAAAAAAAATTGACACCTCATGCTGTCCTCTGGCCTTCACATGTGCGTACAAGCACACACACCACACACACACACACACACACACACACACACACACACACACACATCACATGCATGCATAAGCACATATGTAGACACATATGCATATGAATTAATAAAAATTTCAAAATTCCAGGCCTGGAGAGATGACTCCAAAGTCAAGAGCACTGCCTGCTCTTCCAGAGGACTCATGTTTGATTACTAGCACTCACACATAGGAACAACCACCTGTAACCCCAATTCCATGGGATCCAATGCCTTCTTCTGGTCTGTGAAAGAAATCCACACAAATGGTACACAGACATAAATGAAGACAAAACACCCATATATATAAAATATAAGCAAATACATTTTTAAAGTTAAATACCTTAGGCATTCTTATTCAGTCACATTCTAGTGCTGTCTTCAAAGATAAGTTGCCCTTATCTCTGCTCAATGTGTTCCAGTCATTACTGGCCATGAATTCCTTACTGTCAACCTACGCTAATAAATGAATTGAGTTTAGATTTTGTCCCTAAGAAACACACTAAGAAATGTACTACCATAACCACATTGAAGAGATAGAGCAGTGGTTCTCATCTGTGGGTTTTGACCCTTTCAGGGTCACATATCAGATATCCTGCATATCAGATATTTACATTACAATTCATAAGAGTAGCAAAATTACAGTTATGAAGTAGCAACAAAAATAATTTTATGTTTGGGGATCACTACAACAAGAGGAACCATATTAAAGGGTCACAGCATTTGGAAGGCTGAGAACCACTGAGCTAGATTTTTATGATAAAAGGAAACAGAAAACATCTATGATATCCAAATGCAACAAGAGAAAAATGTTTTATGTTACTGAAGAAAAGTGACATGGGTAGGTGAAATAAGTCTCTTAGTGTTGCAGAGATCCTAAATGAACGAGTTGAACGTTTACCTCACACCTGACTCAGTCTCACAAGCACTGCTTTGCTCATTAGTCAAGATAGCAATCAGTTCCACAGGAGTCCTCAAAACTCAAAACAAAACTAAAAAACAACAACAAACAAAGCAGACAGCGACTTCGAAGTGCTCTAAGAGAGAAACTATGGTATGGTGTTGGTCTTCCAGCTGCCTGCAGGGGTGGAAGTAGCAGTGAGGACCTGCGTACACCTCCAGCTCTGGAAACCACTCCACCATGCAAATGGAGGAAGAGGTCCATGAGCAGTAGTTTTAGAGGCAAAGCATCAAAGAACTGGGGTAATCTCTGTAGCCATAAAAACACGGCCTGAAAGCTGGACTAAGGGTTCCTTTGCTACTTTCAGGAAGCCAGGCAGATGAGCCGGTTGCGATTCTGTGAAGTAGAAAGATGGGTTGAGGACAGTCTAGGCTGGTACTTCCTTACTATTGCTATTTTTGAAAGGTTGACAGTTTTTTAGAAGACAAATAATGACTTGTATTAAGAACTTTTGCCAAGTTCTTGTTTTAATGACTATTAAAACTGACAGCGTATGACATTAATCTAATCACAAGGCTAGATGAATCAAAAAGCTTTAGCCCAATCTGAATTTATGTGGGTTTTTGTTTTTCTGCTTTTCTCATTCCTTCTGGCAAGGACAACAGAAAAAAAAAACAATGAAGATAATATATTGATTAAGAATGTGCCTTAGGAAAAAAAGTGTAGCAAATAAAGTTGAACGGAGTTACTTAGTTCTCAACCTTCCAAACCTACTTAACATTGACCTTGTATGCAGGAGAAAGAAATACGTTCCCAAATACTTTTATTTTGTCACCTTATTTCACATGTCTTAGAGAATAAAACAGTGACAAAGCTTCCTTATTGCCCACAGGATCAGTGCCTACAGCAGTGACAAGAGCAAACCACTGTAGCTGGTCCCTGTACATAATGCCTGTCCTCTGCACCATTAGTACAGAGGAAAAGAAGAAGGTAAAAGCAGGACTCCCCAGTTGTGCAGTATTTCTGTTTTGTGTTTTGTCTTTTGTTGTTTGCTTGTTCTTGTTTCCTTGACCTGCTAACCAAAAGGTTCTGTGGTGCACAATCTGGATGGTGATATACATTGGGCCTTACAACCATTGAAGCATAAACAGGAAATACATTTGATGTACCTCATTTTCCCTGGTTAGCACACAGATCACCACACACTTGTTCTTCATACGTTCACATATAAACTACCATGGCTTTCTCATTGAACTCAACATGCTACCTTCCTAGAAACATACAAAAACATAACATTAAGTTGGAAGGAAAAGAAGGCAGAAGATATATTAATGGTTTTGAATTGAAAGGGCAAATCAACACCAGGAAAAAAATTATTTGAAATTTTATAGCAGGAATTGGTATGAATGGAAAGAGCTACCTTGAGGTTAGAAAAAAGAAGCTGCTGAGAGTTTTCAATCCTTCTGTGAATATCCCAGCTACAGAAGGTAGTCAGGGGAAAATGAAAATATGGGACTCAGTTCTGAGTGTGAGGAAAAGATCTGAGTAACTCAAATCTGTCTTTTTGTCATGCCGAGGGGTGTGGTCCACTCTATACTCATTTCTCAACCTGCCCCTGGCTAATTCTTCGCCTTTACTGGGAAAATTGATAAAAATGAATGTTCATTTAATACTAAACTCAATATTTACCTCAGCCTTAAAAATCTCAAGAAACAACTGGAAGACACACACACACACACACACACACACACACACACACTCCATTGAAATGTGGAGTCTTAAAAATTTGAGAAGTATATTTATTGAAGATTTTCTAACTGGCATGTTAATCCTTGGACTGAATTGTCAACTTTATTAGTACTGTCATAGTTTTGATCAATGTGACTCAAACATTGACATTTCTGGGGAGACAAAACCTCAAAGGAGAATGTGCCTCTATCAGAAGATCCTATGGACATGTCTATGGGAAGTTTCTTTGATTTCTAATTGATGTAGAAGGGCCCAGCACACTGTGAGCAATACTGTCACTGGGCTGTGGACCTGGGCTGGGGAAGAAATGTAGCCAAGCAAGTGAGAGAAAGAAGGACAGACAGCATTATTTTCCCATGGTCAGTGCTTCAAGTTCCTGTGTTCCTACCCTGGCTTCCCTTAGTGATGAATTGAAACCTTCAAGCCAAATAAACCTTTTCCTCCCCAAGTGGCTTCTGGTCAGTGTTTACCACAGCATCAGAAAAATAAATGATACCAGATGCCATTCTCTATAACAAGAGAAATCATTCTTAGGCCCAGAAATGTTTATCAACTAGTTAGAAGAAAAAAATAAATCCATAGTCATTGGTCAAAGTTCTTATCCTCTACCTCCTGTTAGTTAGCTAGACTAAATGACTAATTCTGCTCATGTCAATGAAAACATGTTCACATTTTTACATCTTTGTCTGCACAGCTGTTTTAATATGCACTGCATTTTCTCACAAGCTTCTCACCTTGAGGTACAATCATTAGGTGAATTTCCTACCCTTACAAAGAAATGTAAACATATTAAGTATCTGCAAGAAATCTTATAATGCTGGACAATAAGTTAAATTAAATATTTGTCCTATAGCAGTGTGAGCCGAATAGGTTATGAGTCATCTAAGTTTGTGGAATCCATTCCTCAGAATTATAACTGTACCAGATTTACTCCATAAAGAACACAGTATAAAGAACACCAAAGCTTAAAATCTTTAATGCGGTACTAAGTCTGTAGACCTTGCAATATTGGTACTGAATCCATAATCTTGCCTTAGTGAAATGTAATACGGAACATTATGCAGAATGTTTGCTCTGAAAAGAGTTTGGATAAATGTGCTATATTTAAAATTGATTAATGCAGTCTGATATACATCTTGATTTTTTATTATCCTTGGAATTTAAACTTAAAAGTTACAGGATGTCTTATATAGTTCCTCTATTTGAAAGGGGTTCACTTGCATCTAAACAAGAAGGATAGAATACCCAAAGCTATGGAATTTCTGTTATATCCTTGACTCTTGAGACCTGTATTACCTCATCTGTTCTAAGAGCTACTCTAGAAAGACTAAGAGCAGTGGTTCTCAATCTATGTGTCGTGACCTCTTTACAAACCTCTATCTTTAAAAATATTTACATTACAATTCATAATTGTAGCAAAATGACACTTATGAAATAGCAAGGGAAATCATTTCATGGATGGGGGTCACCACAATATAAGGAACTATATTAAAGGGCCGCAGCATTAGGAAGGTTGAGAACCACTGCCTTAGCGGGTCCACAAAGTGAAGTAAAGCTTCAGGCTACATACTGAAATTCAGCCAAAAGAACCCCACCTTCATCTGATTGTTAAGTACCTTGCACAATGATTTATTTGTTCATCCACGTATTATTGAATTCATTAATCAAATAGTAGCATTTGCATTTGCATCCTCTATGCTATCTGTTTCAGACAGAAAATGAAACAGAAGCAAACCTCTCTGCCTTCCTTCCCTGAGCTTCACTGCCACAACAAGACAGACAATAACCATCAAAATATGTGTTTAATATACTTTATACTATACGATAATAGAGTCTGCGGGGAAACATGAAGCAGGAAATACAGGAAATCAGTATCAAGGGACTGGGATTCAGTTGAAAGCTTTTATGGTTGTTATTGGAAAGCTTAACTGAGAAGGCAAAATATGAGCAGACGCCTCAAAGGTGGTAATGTAATGGTCTCCATCAACAGCTGTGGGAAAAATTTCCAAGGACTAGAAACACCAGCTGCAAAGGCCCTGGGGTGAGTGTGTGACTGCTATAATTAGAAGCAATGAAGTGAATACTCTGATTTGAAAGGCTATAACAAAGGGGGAATAGGAAACTGGAGTTCAAAGCAAGCCTAAAATTGGAAGGAAAAAAACATTTATTTAATTTATTATTTAAATGTATTTATTTAAAATAAAATTTGAAGATTGTTAAATTTCTTGAATGGCCCTAGACAGTATTAAAATTACAGTATTTTTACTTGAATTATGTGATCAGTGAGTCTTGATTCAGTATTACCAATCTGGTTTTGATACTTAAAAAGTCTTTGCTGTTTAGGAATTACAGGTTTATTCAAAAATTGATTTTTAATACTCTCATGTAAATCCAAATATATTACTTATCATAGGGAAAACAGAATGGATTACCAAGGCTAGTACTTAAGATGAGTTTTCAGAAGGCCATGGATGGTATCTATGGTGATTTGTTTGTCTTTAACAATGAAATACATATTATTATAATATATTGGAGCTATTATTTGTCCAACTGGTATTATTTAAATGAGTGATTTTATATAACAAAGGAAGGGTTTAGTACGTAACAAAGAAATAGAGATGACTGTAGTGAGCTTCTGGAACTGAGTTGAAATTTCTCATCAGGCTTTATACTTTTGCACATACACTGAGTCACTTTCCGCATTCTCAAATCTAATAGAGCTGTTGATCTCAATGGAAAGTCTAAATCACCAAATGACCTTTGAGGAGAAGCTCTCACATTGTGTTAGAGTTTTGGATTCAGTTCTATGCACTTACTGAAAACACTAATGAGTTATGAGTATTTAACACACTGGGAGTTTCTAACATCCCTTTTATATAGTAGAAGTTCCATGGCCGAATGGCTTTGCTGGATTCTTTCTCCATTCCTCATGTCTGAGGCAGGAAGGAAAATGACTAAGTGGATTTGTAGTTGCACTGAAATAACTATGCGTGTTCTTTTGTACCTAACATAGAACACACTGCAACCTGAAATAACTGAATATTTACCAGACTTTGAAAGCTTTTGTCTTCCTGAGCTCTTATGGTATCTTTATTAATACTGAGGGTGTGAGCAGCTGTATCTTAATTATTTATGAACAGTGCTACTTTTAAAAAATAGAATGATGTAATAAGCCCATTGGAATGTGTCTTAGGAAGACAAATATCTATGTAATTTCAATACATATCTAGAGAAATTTGAAAAATAAACTACTTAAAAACAAAAACAACTTAGGATCCTGAAACAAAGGAGTTTTATCTTGTATTTAGGTAGTCTCTGAGATCCTTCAAATTTTTATAACTCCCAAGGCTTAATATAAATCCTACTTAGTTTTCTGTATCAGTCTTTGCCATCAATGTATTGTAAGGAATTTACAATGGTCAGTGTGGTGGTTTGAAAGAAAATGGCCACCAAAGGGAGTGGCACTATTAGGAGACATGGCCTTATTGGAGGAAGTGTGTCATTGTGGGGGCAGGCTTTGAGGTCTCTGTGACACAAATATCAAAATAGTCTTATTAATAAAAAAAAGACATTGGGGTAAAAACTGAGAGAGGAGAAAAACAGAAAGAAGACAGCCACGTTCTTACCACTTGGAAATCCTCAGCCAAAGAGGCCTGTATACCCACACCTATATGCCTTTCTGTTCTGCAATCTTACTTCCTCTCTCCACCCAGCTATATCACTTACTCTTCCTGCCCAGCTCTGTTACTTCCTATCTGTCTGTACAGACCTCCAGACCTTTATGGTTAACTAGTGTTGGAATTTAAGATGTGTGCCACCACACCTAGTTCTGTTCCCAGTGTTAATCTGGATGGATCTCTGCCTCCCAAATGCTAGGATTAAAGGTATGTGCTACCATTGCCTGACTTCTATGTTTAATACAGTGGCTGGGTTTTTCCTCTGATCCTCAGATAAGCTTTATTAGAGTGCACAATATATTGGGGGACATAATCTATCACCACAGTTCTCTTTTTCTCAAGTTTCCCTCAGTATGGTAGCCAGTCAACTTCCTATTGCCTGCAAGATATATCACTCTCAGTTCCAGCACCACATTGGCCTGCATGCTGCCATGCCCTCCTTCATGATCATATGGACTGAACCTCTGAAACTGTAAGGGAACCACCCTCAATTAAATGTTTCTTTATCAGGGTTGCTGTGGTCATGATGTCAATTCATAGCAATGAAAACCCTAAGACAGTTGCTTACTAACTTAATATCTGGGCCCTTTGGTTTTATTGTCCTAGATAACAAATTATTTTTTCTATTCTTTTCCCCCCAAAGATTGCCACTTCATATTATATAGGTTGAGTATCCCTTATCCAAAGCGTTTAGGACCAATAATCTTGGACTTTGGAGCATTTTTGTCTTGTTTCAGAATATTTGCAGAAATAAGGAACTATTTTGAAGATGGAATATAGGTCTCAGCACAAAATTTATGCATTCATTATAGTTTATTGAAACTTTACCCTTACTTCTTATACATTTGATCCTATCACAAATGTCTTGAACTCACAGCCTGAAATAAGATTTAGATAATATTTTTGGTGCTCCTGTTTTGACTTTTACTTGCAGCCTGAGGTCATGCATGGGATCTACTATACCTGACATCATGTTTGCACTTAAAGAGGTTCATTTGTGTCAGGGGCACGTGGGGCTTTTTATTTCCGGTTAGGAATGATAAACTTGTACTTGGCTGAGCTTCCCTTGATGTTGAGGACTTAGTGTCATGCTTTATCTGCATTCTGTAAAGAAGAACTCATCTCTACTGGTTGTCATTCATTCTCAAATATTTATAGGATGTACAGCCTATTGGAAAAAATACACCTTGTCTTATCTAAGCTCCTATCCCTATGATGAAACACCATGACCAAAAGCAACTTGGAAGGAGGCAGTTATTTCACTTACACTTCCATATCACAGGTCGTCATCCAAGGCAGTCAGGTCAGGAACTCAGACTGGACAGGAACCTCAAAGCAGGAGCTGATGCAGAGGAAATGGAGGAGTGCTGTCTGTTGGCTTGCTCTTTATGGCTTGCTCATCCTGATTTCTTATAGCACCTGGGACCACTAATTCAGGGGTGGCACCATCCACAATGGACCAGGTCCTCCTGTATCAATAATTAATTTTTTAAAAAATGCCTTACATGTCTGCGTATCACCTGATGTTTTGGAATCATTTTCTCAATTGGGGTTTTTTCTCTCAGATGACTCTAGCTTGTGTCAAGTTGACATAAAGACTAGCCATCACATACCTGGATATGTGGATTCACAAATAGGCTCCATACATCATTGGTTAAAACATAGAAAGACACCCAAACCACTCTCATATACTAGAGTAAGGAACACATTTCTCCAGCTTCCAGACTTTCCTTGGTGAAATTTCATTTACAGCAAGAAGCAGTTTGATTAGTCTGGGTGTGTGTGTGGTGGGGGGAGTCCTGTCTACTCATTAAATTCATGCATACTTTCCAGGGAATGCTGGCACACAATGATGGGGTTGTGGTTTTTATAAAGAAAAAAGATCATGGCTTGAGTCTTGGAAGTGAGGTGCTGAGTTCTGATCTCAGTAGACTATAAATAGGAAAATGTCTTTCGTATCAGATCACTTCTTTGAATACACTACCCTGACTGATGACAAAATATTTTATGCTCTATAATGCAAAGTTTTTCTTATGTTTTGGGCAACATGAAATATCTTGATCCTGGATGAGTTTTTTTCATTTTACCTCTTGCAGTAAGGAATACCAATGAGGATGCTCTGAGCCAAGACTAAACTGACAAATATCATTGGGTTATTTCTTCTTGATCTTCCCAAAAGTGTCCTTGATCTTGATACAGCTAACAGCTTTCCTCTTAATAACCAAGAAAGGAGGTTCTTACGCCCTGTTTCCTATATTCTGGAAGACAAATTCTCTCCTGTGATGGTACTAGTTTTAATTACCAACTCAATACAAGCTAGAGTAATCTGAGAAGAGTGCTGAGGAGGGATTGTCTAGGTTAGATTAGGATTGTCTAGATTAAGTTGGGATTGTCTAGACTAGGTTGGAGTTCACATTCTCTTTTCACTTCTGACTCTTGTCTACTATTCATGAATGAACATCAGTTCCCTTAGACAAGCTCTCCCTCTCCCCACTTCTCACACAGGGCTCCATAGCCCAATCAGATAGTGCTAGTCCCCTTATTAATTTCAATAAAAAAATGTTTGACTGTAGCAGACTTGATTAAAATTTTGAGAAGACGAAGACATTTATGTTTAAGTGGAGACCTCCATATTCCCAAAGGCATAAAGCTATTGTAACAGAAATCCAGTAAGCAATGTGGGTAGGAATTCAATACTAGAATCAGAGGTTCACGTCTAGAATTCCAGCTTTGCTGTTGCTATAAATCATTGTGTAGCCTTGAGGAAGCTACTTCTTGTTCTGGCCTTCAGTTTCTTGCAAGTAAAATACTGATAGGGATTTTTTTGAGGGTGAATAATGTTTACTGATTCATAAAAATTGCTTGGAATTTTCTAACATGAGCATTCAGTAAAAGTTCCTAATTAACTGAGATAATTGTAAGGGCCTCTGATCATTTCCAAATTCCAGCTAATATAATCAGACCTTGTCTCTTCCTCTGTCCTTAGTCTCATCCCACACTCTTCTGCTAAGTTCCTATCTTAATATTTTTTCTAGTACAGAGAAATGCCACTATTACTTTTTGTGGTCCTAGCTATGTATAAGCCATGGTCTTTGAAGTTATTATTTATTCCAAGCAGTTTACCAAGACATTTTCCTACAGTAGAACATGTTCCTCTCTATAGACATTCTGAAGATAACTAACTATAATTCAAATATATATGCATATATGTGTGCATAAATATGGTGTGCATGTTACATGTGTGCATATCTAGTCAGCTGCTTCCAGAAATGTGTGCATACTTAATATCTGCAATTGATATATTTTGATGTATCTTTAAATGTGACTTAACGTGTCATCACAATTTAATTGTGTGTGAGAGGTTGACTTTTGATGAAGGTTACTAAGTGCAAATAAGGGTTCTCCCTAGGCTCTATCTGTTCCCTAAAGCCCATCACCTTCTACTATGCCTGGCCAGTGTCCTATGCTGTCTCATTTACTCACAATCACCACTCCAATGATCCTGGAACGATGGATATCCCCTTTTGCAAGTGAGGAGACTGGGTTTTCGAGAGGTTGAATTGGCTATGCTCATGAGACAATGCCAGAGCCAGGGTTCTGCCTTTTGCCATGCAGCTATATGCTATAACTTCCCCCTCAAAATAGTCTGAAGATCCAGGAGGAATGCAGGATGGTTTGTTCTAAAGCATCCAACTTAAGGCTGGCTACAGTTAATTCCCTAAAGGAATCTAGTAGGATTCCCACGAGTACGCCAGCAGTTTAGCTCTGTGCATGGAATACAGACAGAGCTAAGGGGCATTTGCCTCCTAGCATTTAGCCTTCTGGTTGATTCATAAGATGCAAATGAAATGTAAATGTTAAAACCATATGGGAAAAACTACTTATTTTCCGAGGAAAAATATACGAGATCCATCCTGGAATACTGTAAAACACTGCGAGGAGAACTAGACAGAGAGGCGCTGGGGGGAAAAATCACAACTGAAGATGGAGTTTAATAATTTCAAGCACGAAAGGAAAGGAATTCAAAGAACAGTGTCTGTGTGTGCGCTTGCGCGCTCGCGGGTGTGTGTGTGTGTGTGTGTGTGTGTGTGTGTGTGTGTGTGTGTGTGTGTGTGTGTGTATACGATGATGCTTCTGCCTGCACACTCGGAGACCCCCATCTCCATTCGCAGGTGACTGGTGGTTCCCAGTCTAGTGAAGACCGAGCCCTGTGTGACTAGTTAGCATTCTCTGCTGGAGACTGGCTTCTCACAGGGGATGACCCTGTGATGCACGAAAGACTATTTAACCCTCGCGAGGTGGTTCAGGAGCCAGGATTTTATTATGCTACCGGCATAAGAGTTGTAATCCCGCATTCCTGAGTTAGAGCCACTTAGGGCCCCAACAGCTCCACCCTGGTGTTTCAGAGGAAAATATTCCTTCATGCTTTCTGCCTGAACTGAAAGCGACACGGCTTCCTGATGCTAAGCCTGGGAGGTGGTTCGAGCTTCAGAAATTGCCTGAGAAGCCTGCCCATCTGCTGGGTGCCTCGCTTTCTGGAACGGACCAGGAGGAGTTGATTTTTAATCCGAGTAACTCTGGATTTTCTTTTGTAATTTAAAATCGCCGCCTAATTAAAAATAAAAGTGACACTTTTTAAAAGGGACGTTAGGAAAATCCGTATGATGTGGTATGGTGTAGAGTCCTAATGCTCACCGGGAGGGAGATGGGGAGTGGGTGGAGGGAGGGCAGAAATCTCTTTTGGCTTCTTGGTACTGGATACTTGACTAAATGTTCTGCTTTGGGGAGGTGTGCGGGAGCTGGGACTAGGGCTAGAGAAGATAGGCGAATTAGAGAAGGAAGGAAGGAGTTTATCCCTGGGGGAGAATTATCCTGAACCAGCCAGTGACTGTTTCCATCTTTTCCACCTCCCTCAGTCCTGGTCCAAGAGGACCAAAGATGCTCTCCTCACCCCCACGGTGCTGCCCTCATAACTCCACAGAAGCCAAAGGCGCGGTACCACCACCGAGGAGAAAAATCCCTAGGCGTGAGCCAGTGAGTACTGAGTTGGGCTTCCGAGTGCAAGAAGACAGCTATGTGACTAGGCGGGGCGGACAGCAGATGGTCACAGATTGTGTGTCTTGGGGGCGCTGAGAACCCAGTGGCCAGAGCCAGTCCGCGGCGAACTCAGCCCGCTGTGCCCGGGGGGTTCTCAAGCCCGCTCCTTATTGGCGGGTGTGTCCTTGGGAGGCGGAGTCAAGGGCAGCCCCGCCCACCCGGGCGCAGGCGGGGAGGCGGGTAGAGGGGGGGCCATCAGGCTCTCCTCCCACCCTGGGGCCGCCAGCTCCGCTCAGTTCCCGGACTCGGTCCTGCAGCGCCTCTAGGCTGCAGATCCGCGCTCCAACCACCTGCTCCGCGCTGCCGCCAAGGAAGCTGGGCGGGAGGGAGGAGCGGGAGGAGGAGGAGGAGGAGGAGACAGGCAGCTTACACACGCCTTCCAGCCCTCCACTCAGAGCAGCCCGAGCCCGCGGCCGCCGCCACTGCTCCAGCTGCCGCCGCTCCATCCAGTGCCGCGGCTGCCACCTGAGGAGACCCACACGGTGCGAGCCCAAGGCGCTGCTGCCCCGCCGACCCCTTCGAGGTCCCCCGTGATCCGTGCGCGCTGCAACTCTCACTGCTCTTCTTATCACCTCCTTTTTTTTTTTTTTTTTTTTTTTTTTTGCAAGAAGAGAAACTAACCGGAGATTGCAGCCAAGAAGAACCGCGTCCACCTGGACTGACTACTGAAGCGTCTCCTGGAATTAAGAGGGTCGGTCGCCCGTCCTGGGAGGAGCAGCCAAAGACACCGAGGGAGGGCGTCCTGGAGGGGGAGGGAGGAGTTGCGGGTGGCGCGTGGAGGAAAGTTGCGTGTGGTGTGGTCTAGACCCGACGGCGCAGCGCCACGATCCCCGGGGGACCGTGTGTCTAGGAAAAAACGCCGGTGCCCCCTGAGTCAGTCGGGACCCACGAGCGAGCGGGCCCCGTGGGCCCGGGGACGACGCCCCCTCCTGCGGCGTGGACTTTGTCGGTGGCCCTCGAGGAGGAGGAGGAATATGGCACCTAAGGTTTCTCCTTCTGGCCGTCTGGTTTTCTGCCTCTTGATCTCCGCCGCGGTCCTCAGACCAGGTAAGCAATGGTGGCCTCTGAGCAGCCAGCCGACTGTCGTGCTTGTGGTGGCCCGGGGGCGGTTCCCTGGGTGGCCTGGGACTGTGTGTTCCAGCGCGTGGTGGTTGGGAAAGTCAGGGAGCTGGAAAGGCGCGCGGGGACGCGGACCTGTCTCTGGGAACAGTCACTTGTGTCACACGTTTTAGGCTTGGCTGGTCAGATCAAGTTTGGGCAGAGAGCGAGAGAGAGGAGAGCGAGCACTGAGGAGGAAATCTCCAGGAACTTTGGATGAGGCTTGGCTTTGAGGCTGAGGAGCCCCCAGGATTTGCTCTGCTCTCTCCCCAGCACGGTCCCTCCGGTCTCGGGGTGTCAAAGTCCACGTCACTGAACCCAGGGCAGTTTCCTTTCGCTGGGCTTTGAGCTGAAATAACTACCGGTACTTTGTCATGATAAATCCCCTAGTAACTTCCTCCTGGTCATAATATGAAGACCTGGGAGGGAAGGCGGGGGCAAGGGAGGGCTTTGCCCATCTCAGAAAAAATAAATAAATAAATAAATAAATAAATAAATAAATAAATAAATAAATAAATAAATAAATAATAGATGAACACTGAAACAGCAGCTGCATCGTCTGGTGGGTGGTGAGTGTAGGGTTGATGGCAGCCGAGTCACGCAGCGTGGACTGGGGTTAGCAGCCAGGGTTGTGAGCCCTGTGTGAGGGATTTCTTGATTTCCACCCACCCGGTGATAGCGCCTCAGTTCTCACTTCTACACTGAGTCTTCGAAGGAAAATGATAAAATTCCCACCAACCAGAATATCTTAGGGGGGAATCCCTTTGCTCACCCTAGGGGACATCCCTGGCCCTGGCGTCCACCAGCTGGCCTGCAGGCTGACACACCATAGTCCTGCCCTCTCAATATATGCTCTCCCAGTCTACTGGCCCAAGGGGCAGCCACTTTTCCCTGCGGAGCCCGAGGATCTAACCTTTCGAAGTTTTGATTTTCTACCATTTAGTGGCTAGTTGGGGGTTAAACTACTATTCCCTGTTATTTTGGCTTCTGCCTGCTCCCCCCACCCCACCTCCCCTTTAGTTTTAAATCAAGGAGGAGGGGAAAAAAGGACTGACTTCCTTTTCGCATCTTTTATCCCTGTACACCCCTTCAATTTTTGGCAAGCTGAAGCCACAGAAGAGGGTTCAAAGGCTAGGAATCTTTCTCAGGAAAGAAGAGAAAGTAAGGAGGCCACAGGAGCCTGATTCTCCTCCTCCTCTTCCTCCTGATGCTGCTGTGTGTGTGCGGGGGGGGGGGCGTTGGGGTGGTTGTCTTCACCATATCTCTATATCAAAGTTGCATTTGTGAGGTAATGACTTTACTGTTTCTGAGGCTGGGAAAGACACCGGGTGGCCAATCTCAGGCTCTGGGGCGGGGACCCTCAAACCTGAGTAGCGCCGGATTTAAGGCAGGTAGGGCAGAGTCACAACACTCAGATGATGAGCACCGGCCCGCTCCTCTCTTGTCTTGCACAATGAAGACTCACTTTTTCTGGATCCCAGTGTAGGATGGGGGAAGGGCACCTTGGAACCCTGGTGAAGAGTCAATAAGGGAGCTTGGGAGTCAGTGTGAAATGTGACAATACACATGCCTGTGTCCGCTCTTGGCTTTAACCCTCTCACACCAGGCTCCGAGGCTGTCACACTTCCACCCCCGGACTGCAGCACACAGCAGTTAACCTTTCATGCGGTCGCGCTGGAATTTCTTTTCAGTTGGCCCCGTCGGAAAAACAGGTTTTTCTTCACTCGGAACTGCCAAATGGGGGGGAGAGGTTCCTCTTTCAGACCTGATGGCAATTCTTTCTGCACCGCAGGCTCCAGTCCAAGCCACCAGCTGTGCGCTTTCCCGCAGGAGCGCGCCTGCTGATCCGTGGGGGGGGGGGATCGCAAGCCACAAACCCCAAAAATTCACTTTTCCCCTGAATGATAGCGCTGACGCAAACTTCTCCATGGGATCTCAGAGTGCTTTCAATGGGAAGATCGTGGTTGTAAAGGCGCAGGGTCTCCAGCAAGTGAGTTCAGGACAGAGAGTGCGCGGCTTGCAGTGTCTGTCCTCTGCAGGGGGAGCCTTGAGAGTGAGGTACTGCCTGGCTTCATCCTTGGGGCTCATTTTCCTGCCTGCCTCATTTCTGAAGCAGTTTTAACAGTATGTGTCAGGTGCCAGAGGACAGACGCTGCTCATGCCGGTCTTTTGCCTTGACAAGGACCACCGTAGTGACCCATATGTTTTAGGCCTCTTGTACAGTCTGTTTTGAAGGAAAAGGGAGGCAAGACTTCCACCAACAAAATCTGAATGTGATAAAGGCAAGGAAGTGTGTGCTCAGCATCCTAGGTGGCAAAAAATCTCATTATTCTTGCAGAAAGAGCGTCAGCCTGTGGTGACATTTTGTACTGCTTTAAAGAAAGCTTGCCTGGGTTGTTTGCCAGGAGGTGTGGTATGGCGGTTAACTGTTTCTTCACCTGAGCCATCTGAGCACACCCCTCCCTGGGAGGTTTTTTTTTTTTTTTTTTTTTTTCATTTTTCATGAGGATGCAAGGTTCACTCTAAGACTTTAGGACGCCTAAAGCTGTTCTCAGTGGGGGTACCATCGTTTATCAGTTTATTTCATTAGTTCTGGGGCGGAGGGGGGGGAAGCAGCCACTGAAGTCATGTCCTTTCAGATCTCTCACATGGGATTATTAAAATTTATTAATTTTACAAATACAAACTGCCACAATAGGTTGTTGTGTGCTTGGTGTATTTAATCCAATAGCAATTTACAATGGAATGGAGTACTGCTTGCAGTATATTGCTTTTCTAGGCTTGGCTCAAAACCTAGGTCTACATTTGGGCACTTGAACATGACAAGAAACCTTTTGAGGCTTCAGCTTTCTCCTGTGAAAAGTAAAAAAGAAAAAGGAACCATGAATCTATTCCTTGAGACTTCCTCCAGCTCAGACACTTTTTTTTTTTTTTTTTTTTTTTGTATTGAGGTAGAAAAACATTTGGACTGACAGAATTATTTTCCAATAATGTGTTTCTTATTCTCTCCTTCTGGACAAAATTTATTGCTAGAAAGATTTCAGTGTGTATCCCTACTGATAACTTTCTCTCTTTTTCTCCTTTTATAAATTCATGAGAATGTGTTGTGCTTATTCTTCCAGGACCAATCAGGACAATCAAAATAACATGAGGCGGGGTAGGGATGGGGGGGGGGTTATTAGTCTCCCATTCACCTAGGAGTGGGAAAGGTTTTAGACCTTAGAAAAGCCTGGTAGTGTAGCCATCTGCCTTCCTCTTAACTGCGTGTGTAGTTCTAGAATTAGGTATAAGCTGGCTGGGACTAAAATGCACATGTAACAAAACTTGTTCTACTAACCCTAATAGTGCTCATATGATACAGAGAATACAACACACGGAAACTTTCATGTCACTTTAAAAGCTATAGAAATCCAAGCTATTTTGCATTGCTAATTCCCAACTTTTCTGACATTTTAGGATATTCAAGCTCACTTTTTTTGTGATAGAAATTCAGATGGGAATGCATGTATGTCATTGACTTGTTAAGTAGGCAGTCAACAAGAGCCCACTCAGTACTCTTAAGTACTATTTATATTGAGGCTGGTATTCCAGAGTTCAGTTTCTTCTTACCTATTGCATCTAAAAATGCTGTGGCATGACCTTGAGAGCTATTGTTCTGCCCCTGTTTCTCATCAACAGAATTTTCCTTTTGTGTAATTCATGGTTCTGATTGTAGTGAGATTAATCATTCCACAGAATTGCATTTTTAAAATTTGTAGCTGTAAGATGTGCTATATTAAAATGCAAAGATATTAACAAAATATTTTAATCTATTCCACTTAGTTATCTCTTTATTGTTTTATTAAAAGGCGCCAAAATGTTTCTTTCTTTTCTTTTATCTTAGTCCCTTTTTTATGCCCCCAATTCTTATGCCATTAAATCCAGATCTTACCGGAACTGAGTGCTGATTTGTAAGCATTTTTTCATGTGTAATAGCAGTATTTTTAAGGCAGTGTTTTAAATGCTTTATGATCATTATGTCTTATATTCCAGACACACCATTTGTTTAACATCAAACACGAAAGAGTTCTTTAACCCAAGTAGACACATCTGATTTATATCTGGGAATATGGAGAGGAGCCACACAGGTTCCCTATTTTAAATATAAAAGTGCATTCGTGTCTTTGTGTGGACAAAGAGAATCAGTCACTTCAAAGTGTTAATTTTGTTCTTTGTTGTTTTCACACAGGTCCATGCCATTGCTGGCATAAGACTTTTGTGACGTACAAAGAATTACATCATTCACTGAAATAACAAAAACTACCAAGAATATTTTCTTAGGAGTGGTGATAAATTAATGTGTGTTTATTATTACTTTCAAATTTTAGTTCATTTTCTTCCCAACGAGAACTAAAAAGACTGGAAATGTGTCCATTTCTACCTTTATTTACTTTCTTATTTGAGTATTTCCTTTCCCTATGGAAAGCAAGGTGAAATTTGGAAAAAAAAAAGTATATATATATATATATATATATATATATATATATATATCATGCCATTTGACAAAGCTTTAGTCTACAGTTATTCAAGTATTCTTACTATATGTAAAACGTTACATATTACTAGAGTTATAAATATTTTCATTCAGCTATTTATTTAAATGACAAATCTCATATTTTTTTAACTTTTTTGTTGTTGACTAGAGTAGCATATATTTCAGAAAAAAAATGGTTCAGAAATGTTGTGATATTTAGTCATTGTTTTATGGTAACCTATTATCATTGCCCATTATTGTAGTGTGTGTTCCAGGAATGAAATTAGCTTTTAATGCTTCTTCTTATTTATCTAGTCAGTTCTCAATTACCCATTGTATCAACGGGAAAAGCAGAGTTGCATGCAGTGCATAGCAGTCCTCATCAAAGGATTATTTAATGTGACTCTAAGTTGAGTTACTTAATGATCATGCCTGTATCTGGTCTTCTAAGGGTTGATTGTATTTAAAAATAATGAAATCAAACTATGTGGGGAATAGATGGTTCAGAAACTGGGTATCTAACTTCTGTGTCTGGTTTCTCCTTTCTCCTCTCTGTTTTCTGTGTCCTTATGAAATCTTGGTCAAAGTAAGACTATAAGACTAAAAACATCATGTTTAGATGTAATTAAGTGTTTACAGTCTTTTCAAATAATAGAAATGTCACAAACTCTTGACAATCACAAGGAAAACATCCTATGGTCACGTTATTTCATCTAATCTTCAAATTTGTCCAGTCACATGTCAGTCACTTAGATGGGCAAAGTTAATACTTTCCAGATTGGGTAAGAGTTTGCCTTCCCTAAGTGACCACTTTCTTTGCAAATTTGTTCCGTTATTTTATATGAGTTTCTATGAATAAATAAAGAGGTGGTTCCTTTTTTCTTGATGTAAGTTGGCTTGACAATTTGGTGCATTGATTCTCCAAAGGCTATTTACATACCTGCTCTTAGTAAAAACAGTAGTACTTTCAGTGGATTTCAAGGTCATTTTAAACAGTGGCAACCAGTAATGTAAAATTTATAAATAACAGAGGGAAACTGAATTAAAAGAAGTTTAGAATTACTGAACACACAACAATGGAATAGCTTTCTGCCCCAACCTCTTTTTCTTCTCCCTGGCTCATGGCATAGGCAGTTTTTTCCTGGTGTCCTCCTGCCATGAAGTACTGTGTCACTATGGGCCCAAAACAAGGGTGCCAATTGCATTCCAACTGGAAACTTCAGAACTAAGATTCAAAACCTTTTCTCTTTGTAAGTCGAGTTTCTCAAGTGTTTTATTATAGTAACAGAGAACTGCCAAGCAGAACATAATTATTACTAACTGTTCCATCTACATATTTACCTTCTAATACTTAACTATAAAAAATACATTCGTCATCCTGAAAAAGTCCATATTCCTAACATTTTAAAATTTAAATGTCAGTTATAGTGAAATATCATCAAGCGATCTGAGCTTGATTCTTGTGGAGTACATGAAAGATGGAGTTATAGCCTGCTTTTGTAGTGAGTTTGCTCGCTTAGATCCATAGTAAAAAAAAAGGGTGGGGGGAGAGGCAATAAAAAGTGTGTGTGTGTGTGTGTGTGTGTGTGTGTGTGTGTGTGTGTGTGTGTGTAGTGGGGTGTTTGAGAGAGAGACAGACAGACAGAGAGACAGAGAGGCAGACACATACACACACAGATTTACCAGGATCTTCCATTAATTTCTTACTCTTAAAATCTTAACCTATTGAATGAGAAGATGGAAAGTTTCATGTGGGAGAGAGAGAAGAGAGATTGAGACCAAGACTCATGCTTTGGCATGTCAAAAGAATGGCATAGAATACTGTGGGACCTCTACATAAAGAATTTGTTACCAGTCAAAGGGCACGTTGTTGGCCAATCTAAGTTCAAAACTCACATGACTGCTCAACATATAAAACATTCAGTAACTGCTGAGTCCTCGGAGTGTGCAGAGCAAAGGGCTGTACTTTGGGATGAGGAAGTGGACTAATTACTCGACAGCTAAGAGGCCATCCCTCCAGCACCATGTTCTCTGGGAAACAGAAACTTTTACAAAGTGTGTGACTAGAGCTAGGGGGATTGCTAGGTGCTGCAAAAGAATAAAGAACAGTTTACATGGCAGCACCCGGATCTAGTTGGGGTTAGGATAAACTTGGAAACGGTTTAGCAGTGATAGCTGAGGGATGTGCTGAGGAGGAAGCCAGCAAATCTATCGGGTCAGAGAGTAGGAGGGATAAGGAGACTGGGGGTGAGGGGAATGGGGCTCTGACTCAGAGACAAGTGGTACCTGTTCCTTTTTAGCGAAACTAAACAAGCTCTAAAAGTGGTCACAGATGCTGGGGGTTTCTTGAGGTTGTTTAATACTTCCCTGCTACCTGCTAATTTGCTTGCCAATGTGAGGCTCAGAAAATCGGTTTCATTCAAGTACTCGTACAGTGACAGATAATTGCACAAACACTTCTCTCCTTTAGGAGGAGTAAGGACTCATTATATCCACATATATTTTTGCAATTTTCCTTTTCCTGATCAACACAGTTTAGAGATGAAGAAACTGCCATATCAGAACATTTGTTCCACCTCACCTAAAACCAAAAAAAAAAAAAAATATTATGCATTTACTTAAATTGGGACATTGTGATGAACATTTTGCCAATCTTGGAAATGTAGCTATTCCTGTATGTTTTATATTGCAAATAGAGCAATGAACATTCTTTTAGATGCTACCTTCTATATGAACAATGATTGTTGGAAGGAAGATATGTTGAAAGTGAAATTCCTGAGTTATATAACACATATATTCATCATTTGAAGAGAAAGTCTAAAATTACATTTCAAAAACCATGCTCCTTCTGTAACTGTGCTATTGCCATATAACAAAAATAAAGAACAGATTTCACATAATCAAAAGATACTGTAAAGTACAGGTATGAGTAATGGACATGCATAAACAATGTACATATAGAGAGCAGAAGTTACAGATATATTACTGCCTGACTTCATTGTACACAGATGGAGCCACTGATGACGGGAAACTTGGTTCATATGTTTTTTTTTTTTTTTAAATTACTGTTCTTTACATATAATTTGACACCTAACTTCTAGAACACCTAACTTTTAGAACACAAGCTGTAGTTGGGAGCAATGTTTTCTTCTGCTCACAACTGTGGAATCAGATTGGCTGGCCCGAAAGTAGATTCAGAGGAAGCCACATGTGTGCCTTCAAAGTATTTGACACTGCTTTCCCTTACACAAGTGACTGCCAAATATTTGTATTCATTCCCTGAAGGTACAACATACACTGTGGTGGTATAACTAATGCCATTTGCAATGCCCCTGCAAGAGATCTTACTAAAGCAAACTTCACATATTTTTAAGTAAATCATATTTTGAACAATTCTTCCAGCAATTCTGTGGATCAGGGTCATCATTTAATTTTTTGTTAAAGCTGAAAAATAGCATTATTTACAAACACTAAAGAGGTTAATATGAGTAAACACATTTCACCCTGTAATCTTTGGACCTTTTAAGAAATATGGGAGTGAAATATACTTCATGATGACTTTTATATAGAAAGAAGCATAGCAATCTCTATTTGGAAAGTTTCCACCAAGAATATACTGAAGAAAACACTTTTAAAATAAGGAAAGTAATATTCACAATAGAGTTAAGATGTAGTTTCAAGCTCTTTCTGCCTGATATTTATGCTTTTATGTCACATTTATTAACTTAGTTGGTGTGTGTGTGTGTGTGTGTGTGTGTGTGTGTGTGTGTGTGTGCTCACAGTGTGAGGATGGAGGTCACAGGACAACATTCTGGGGTCCATTCTCTCCTGATATGTGGGTCTTGATAATCAAGCTCAGATCATCAGGATTGATAGTAAGCACCATTGCCCCCAGAGCCATCTCACTGAGTTCAAATGCGAGGCTGTATACTTTATTCTGAAGTCATAGTGTTGACATTTTAACATATATATTTGATTATGTTTTGTTTGTTTGTTTTTTAGATATGGGCTTTCTGTGTGGCCCTGCCTTCCCTGGAACTTACTCTGTAGACCAGGCTGGGCTCTGACTCAAAGATCTGCCTGCCTCTGCCTCCTGAGTGCTAGGATTAAAGATGTGAGCCACCACTTCCTGGCTGACTGTTTATATTTTTATAGAGCTAAGCAAGATTCTTCATAGGATAGTATTCTTGGTATCAGATTAAGGAGAAAAATAGAATGGGTATTTGCCTTTATCCTTCTAGATAAATAACCTGTTTGACTCAGCCTCTGGATGACAACCTAGTTCTCAAATATAAGTTATTTAAGAAATGTCTGTTTAGAACTCAATCGTGTTTCTTATTATACTAAAATATTAAATAAGTATGTTTATGAAACAGACTATGAATCAGTTATTACCCCTTTGATGATAAGAAATGTCCCCCATTTTAAAAAACTACAAAATAGAGGGAGGGAGGGAAGGAGGGAGGGAAGGAGGGATAGAGGGAGGGAGGGAGGGAGGGAGGGAGGGAGGGAGGGAGGGAGGGAGGGAGGGAGGGAGGGGAGAGAGACAGAGACAGAGAGAGGAGTTGAGATTCACAGGATTGTTTTGGAGGTATGATATAGAATTAATCCAAAACGTTCAGAGGGAAATCATTAGAACTCTTTAAACAGTAACTTCCTGTTGTAGGTTGTATGATACACACTTGGTGTTAAAACCTATTCTGTACTTGTGACAGCCATGACTCATGGCTTCAGGACTGGATGTCACTGAAAGAACTGAAGAGCTGCAGCTGTGCTCAGGCGTTTTTTGTTTGTTTGTTTGTCTGTTCATTTTTGTTGTTGTTTTCAGGTAGTTTTCTAGCACTTGTCTGTTTTCTCATTCATAAGTTGAGGATGATAATTATCAAATATATTTGATGTAAATATTCAAGAAGGTAATGAGTTCGTCTGGCATTTCCCCATGCCTGACACACAGTGGACTTTCAATAGTTAGGAATGGTTTGCATTCCATTTTCAGAAATAGTGTTAAAGCTATAATGGAAATTGAACATTATTCTCCTTTATTACTGGAATTTAACAACTGCTTCTACAAATACTATGCATTTTAAAACTCAATTAGTTAATAGGTTTTGTTGTGAACAACAAATTATCAGAGGAAATTACCACAGGTAATGGTTAGGAAAGGTACAGCAATGCATGAAGATGATATTTATTTCTATTGACAAAAATATCACATGTCTTTATAATAATCTGTGATAAATAATAAATCAGAATATATTTACCTGAGTAATAGAAAACTTATGTTTTCCTACTCTCCTAGATTTCTACAAGAGTTACAGTCTGCTTGCTTCTTATTTTCTCTAAAATCCCCGTAATTCACACAGCTACAGCCATATTTTCACTCTGTGGAGTCTACCATCTTATCTGTTTATTTACTTTGTAATTGGATTATAATGAAAGATATTACTTGTGTTTTGGCATGAAAATTTAGAATTTTTTTTTCACCACTGAAAGTCTAATTTATAATAGATTTCTATAAAGCAAGTGCTCATTTCATTGTGTCCTCCATTATAGGTTAGAATTTCAGAATGTGGCTTCTCAGCTGTGAAACTCATGTCTCCATGCTTTGCTATCCCAGCTGAGTGGAACAATTGCTTCACTCCCATCTCTGAAACAGCCTATGGCCTAAGGATATGTCTCCTGAAGTGAGGGCCACAATAGAGTTGTTGGGAATGAAAAGTCATTACTACACATAAACCTCATTCAATTCTGTGGCTTCCAGAGCATCAGCTCTTAATAAATGGGACTATAATTTATATATTTTATCTTTAAACTTTTCCCTCCAAATATAATTGATATGCATCCATTGGTTCAGAGGAAAGAAACCACAGATTCTTCAAAATTGTGAACCTGCCAGCTCCGGTGTCTCTCCACTTGGCAGATTAAAGTGGAGCACGGTGACGTGACTATAAAAGGAAGCGAGGAAAACAAATGTGGTGTGACTTTCCCCGAGTGTCATTCTAACCTCCCTTTGATCAAATCCTCTCTGCTGCCATCAGAGGGATACCAATGTGAATCGAATCGTGTAGCTGCCTGCTTACAATACATCCATTGCTCTTCTGTACAGTCAAGGTAAACTTGAGCTTTCAGTTTAGCATTTAAGGTTCTTAAAACTTTCTTGCACAGTCTTCCTTGGAACCCATGTTGGAGCTATATTTTTAAATATGCCATGCCCTTTCCATTCTCTGGGTTGCTTACACACATCTCTGGCCTCTGTCTTATGCTACACTCTCCCCTCCCATCCTCCCACAGAACCTCTTTAACTGAACGAGTTGTGTTTCCATCTTTCGGAACACTGGTGAGATGCTCTTTCCTCCAAAGACTCCTCCCAGATCTCCCCCAGGCTCCTGTCCCTAGTAGCTCCAAAGCTCATTTCATTATTTCCTGTTGTTTATTTATCCTTGTTTCTCTTTCTCGAGTCTTTCTGTTCCTGGAGATAAGGACTATGATGTCATAATCTTTCTCTACTCAGTGTATTCTGATCTATATTTCCTCAGTACCTGTGCCACTGTGTAATTGAATTAGTCAAAATCTCAACTCTTTGTAATAAAGGGGGCATAATTTTATAAATTCCCATTTATTTATTTAAAAGATAACTCATGTCTTATGGCATACATGGAGTCCAGAGAGCAACAGGCAGAAATTAATTTTTTTCTTTCCACCGTGTGGATCTTCAATATGGACTTTCCATCATAAGCCTAGGTGGCACATTCCTTTACTAGCTGACCGATCCCACTGTACTAGAAGTATAAGATGAATTGCTAAACGGTCTTACTAATAAAAAAACAAACAAACAAACAACAACAAAAAAAAAAAACCTGGAGCCAAATATTGGGGTGAAAGCTGAAAAACTGAAAGATCAAAGAAGCAGAAAGAAGCCAGCCACATTCTTACTGCTGGGAAATCTTCAGCCAAGAGAGATCTACTTTCTTTATACTCATGCCTATATCCCTGCTGTGCCCTAAACCATTTTACTTCCTCTCTCCCCTCAGCTACATCACATTTCTCTTTCTGCCCAGCTCTACCACTTCCTGTCTGCCTGTATAGACCTCCAGACATCTATGGTTAACTAGTGCTGGGAATTAAAGGTATGTGCCACCACACCTGGCTCTGTTTCCAGTGTGGCCTTGAACCCACATAGATCCGGATGAATCTCTGCCTCCCTAATGCTAGGATTAAAGGCGTGTGTTACCACTGCCTGACTTCTATGTTTATTATAGTGGCTGGCTTTTTCCTCTGGTCTCCATACAAGCTTTCTTTATTAGAACACAAATAAAATATTACCACACAGAAGCATATTTTAAATAACAAAATATATTCTCATATTAATTCAAAATAACCGTAAATGAAAGTTTCCATTTCCTTTAAGAGTTTAGGGGAAAAAAAAATAACCTTCTTTTAAAACTTATGCACAACTTTACTCCTAGCACTTTGGAGACCAGACAGGCAGATCTCTAAGAGTTTGATGCCAACCTGGTCTACATTATCTACATAGAGATTTCCAGGACAGCCAGTGCTACATAGTGAGACCCTGTCCCAAACTAGTAATTAATAAGGTAAAATAAAAGCAAAATCATTACCCTAGTCAAATGAAGTGTAAAGATATGCAAATGAAGTGTAAAAACAAATGGAACATTTGTCTATCTAATTGTTTTCAAGTATCAATACGGACTAACATAAAATAAAAGCATCCATAACTGGGAAATAGTCTTGAAAACTTTCCTCTGTTTTACACGGTCTGTATATTAATATGAGGTCATCTATGTCTGTAGGTTTCTGAAGATAATCAAACTAACTATACTTCTGTTTCTAGTTAGTAGCACATACTCAAATTTGGCAATGAATGCTTGACATTACTTCTATTTTTTCAAGTGTTAGTTTGTATTTTCTTTGCGTGTGTGTGTGTGTGTGTGTGTGTGTATCTGCATACAAGTGCAGCTGCCTGTGAGGGCAACTTTCTGGAGTCAGAGATTTCATGAGCAAATTAATCAGCCACTTAGGCACATAAAACACATTTACCATTAATGCTTTTCAAATACAGTGCAATAAAAAAGTTGGAAAAAGACCGGATGTTCCATTTTGCAAGTGAACTGTAATGATAACTAGTTAACAAACTTCAGAAAATACAAAAAGTTGAGCATGGTGAGTAATGCCTATAGTTCCAGTACTGGGAAGACTGAGGAAGATCAGGTACAAGGCCTGTTTGGGATAGGCAGTGGGGTCTTGTCTCCACAAAAAGATGATATTTGATTTTTACTGCAAAATAACCCTAGATCTGGCAGGATGGATCAGTGGGCAAGGATGCTGCTACCCAGACTGGTTAGGACAGCAGTCTTTGTCTGCTCTGATTTAACTGCACAGTGGCTCAGGTATCCCTCAATAACAGATTAAGCAGAAGTTGGGGTCTGGGTGCAGGCTCCCTTTCTGGGATTTATTCATAAATAGAACTTAATTAAATCCATTCTCAGGAGCTTAGGACATTACTCCTTCCACTGATTTTTTTGTCAGACTTTTCCCCCCCATCTGCACCCTATATTCTTACCTCTTTCCTCTAATTCCCATGATTCCTATTCCTAAACTTTAGACCTTGCTTCCTCACAGGCCTGCAATCCCAGAACACACTTCTGTCTCTGTTTTCCTGCAAATGGTGGATTTTTCTTTCAAAACTCAGTTTTATAAAACTTAAATTCTCTTCTTTATTATCAAGCTAGGCCCATGTATAAGCACACTTGTGGGCAAAGTTATACAGAAAGGACAAGTAAGAACTTATATCTTTCTACTCTTTGTCCAGCTCAGAAATGTCTCTGGTTCAGAAAGATTTCCATTCCAAACTCTGTCCTATAACTCTAAAGCAACCAAAGGTACGCTGAGCAAAAATACCTAAGCAACTTTGTTTTTCCAGGTTTAAATCTGCCTGTACTTAAAGTCATATTAATTGATGATGGGTCAAGCTGATGAAGTGTTAGCTTCCCTCTTATTTATTATTATTATTATTATTATTATTATTATTATTATTTACCACAATTCACTTTCTAAAATAGAAGTTTGGTGATTTCTCCATGAATAGAGAGAATAACATGGGACTAATTATGTTTTCCTCAGTGGTAGGTAGTAGTCACTCAGACTGTTTCCAAATGAGGCTATTACAGGAATGTTAAGCAGAAATAAAAATAAAATAAAGGATCCTTTCTGTCCACACACATGCACACAAACAATACAGAAAAGAAAATAAAAAAGAATGAAACCTTCATACATAACTCAAACTTTTGAACTGTCAGATCTTTTATTTACCTTTTCTTGGTTGTTTATTTTGCCTTTCTGAAAATATTGCCCAACCTATTAGCTTTTCCTCTTTTAGATGTTTCCGGATACTTAATCTACTAGAGACTTAACTGCAGAACTTGTATGTGGAGGCCCACAAAGTTTTCCTAGTGAGATCTGAGTTTGCTTTACCCAGCAGGGCTGCATTAGAGGATTGCTTGACCGTGTATGGTTGGTTACCAGGTGATTGGAATGGTCTGTACTTGGCTGAGCTAGGGGGAGGTCTTTTGCTCTACCCCTTCATATTCCTATAAATAGCCCTTTAGAAGAAACAGGAAGGGGCGGTGGATAAGGACCTGGGCCCTCCCAAGGCTATCCTGTGTTTCTGTTTCTCTCCCCTCTATCCGTCTATCTAATATTTCTTATCCCTCTGTCCTCGAGAGTTCCCTGTCATAAAATGTAGGAGCCAGACTCCCAGCTGGACTCCCAAACTTGTGTGCATGTTCATGAACCACAAATCTATATTATTAACTGAAGTTTCTTCAAAAATAATAAAATGGAAGAAAAAAAAACCACGAAACTGACCTTATGCAGACATCCCATTGCTCGGTGATTTAAGGAGGAAGCATGTGAATGTTGATTTGTCACTGTTGAGACTACAATGGTTCAGGATCATAGTTGTTCCCTGGCTACTCAGTGACTGATGGGGCAGTGACATGGACGATTGGAGAGGGAACAAAAGACTTGGCTTCAGTTCTCTACGTAAGTTGGGTTTGGTTAGTCACTGTGTATTTTGCTTCTCTAAGTATTCACTTGTTCAATGGTTATGTTAGACTACAGCCTAGTTGGCTCTCTTCCATGGTAATTGTATGATTTTGCTCTACTGCCATATAAAAATAATCACTTCATCATCTCTGTTCCGTATTATTCGTGCTTTATTTGTCGTCATAACTATGCATTATTAGGAGCTAACCATGTAACGCTTTGCAGATTGAGATCCCCAGTGATAGTGGACCATAAATAAAATAATTGAAACGTTGAAATAAAAAATATGATACAAGCAGAGTGTGAAATTAGGTTAGACAAGGAGCAGTGTAAGTTTTCCCCTATGCCATTGCTAAAACAAGGCTTCTTTTATGATTTGCCTTTTTTTTTTTTTTCTGTTTAAGACAAGGGCTTGTTATGTAGCCCAGGCTGGTCTGGACATCTTCTTGCCTAGTGTCATTAGAGTTGCATTTACTGATATGTGCCTCTAACTCTAGCTAAACAAACTTTTCTTAAGACTGTAGTATAATGTTTTATTGAATGCTTTACAATTTTAATGAAGCTGTATAGAATTGGAATTGGCCTGCAGAGAAACAATACAACTGATTGATTAAACATATAGAGTACATGTCTGTAAGGAAGGAGAGCTGGAGAAGGAAGGGAAATAAATGGCTGCTAACAGATGAAAGGCACGTGGTTGCTGAAAGCAAAAGCTCATCCCTTGACTTTGTTGGTTTTCAAAGAAAGATCAGGCACCATTATCCCTGACAACATTGCAAAGATCTAGCCACTCTACTATTTGCAACTTTGATGTGTTAGGATACTCTAGACAGATATTCTCTGATCTTTATTTTCAACTTAAAAATTTATACGAAAGAAGGATAACTTGTTGATAAATTTACTGGCAGGTGCCTTGTTTTCCTTATCCATAAAGCAGTAAGAATGGCAGATTACAATTTCTAATTCTGCATATTTTTTCTTGGATTTTGAGCCATTGAACCTAAATGTTTGTGACTACAGAAATACTTACTAAAGAAAACTTATTTTGAATTAAGAAACTATGTATTTCTTACTTGTTTTTTTTTAGCTATAGAGTGAATTCACTTCTAAATTATTATAAGAATCCAAATGGTTTTCACCACACCCTGTGGATCTGACTCTTGAGGATTTGAACTCAAGAGGCTTCATCGTAAAATTTCTAAAGAAAGGATAAAGAACGTGTGGAGTTGGGTGGGTGGGGGAAGTGGGGAGATTCTGGGAGGAGTTGTGGGAGGAGAAATAGTCACCAGAATGTATTGCATGGAAAAACATTTTCAATTAGAAATACGACTTACTCATTATGAGTGAAATGACTTTATTAAAGACTTTATGAAAGAAAAGAAAGAAAAAAAAACATTTAAAACAAGTTATGTAATTTGGCAGGTCCCATGCTGTCTCTAAGCCTATTTTTTATCTGCACAAAATAAAAGAATAATAGTAATTACTGGAGACAGTTGTTGAAAGAAGGAGGGGAGATAATGTTTGGAAAGTGATTAGCAAAGTGAAGGGGAGTAGGACAAGCTTGGGATTTCTGGCTATTGTTGTTTTTACTTTCATTGTTGTTAACATCTTAAGGAGAATGTTTTAGCGTAATAGACCTTCTAAAGAGAGGTTAGATATTCAATGTGCTCAACCATAATAGAAAAGGAAGGGATCCATACAAAATAGAAAATTTTGTTGTTATAATTATGTTTGTCTTTGTTTACTAAGATATAAAAAAGTAAGAAAAACAGAGTGGCAGAATTATGTGCATATATTTGATGGTAGCAAACAAAGAGTGGAATACATTCACAATCAAAGTCATTGCGCGTTAACTTGTTCTTCCACAAATGCTCAAAATAGTTATCTCTGTAAAGGATACCTGGGAATAAGTATCATATTTAACTCTAAAATCTCTGTATTATTGTTATGTTTAATTCTTTATTAATTAAATAAACTACTAATATCAAAATCATTGTAAAAGAGCTACCATCAAAACTAGAGACAGCAATATTGTCTCCAGTACTAATGTAATTATTCTGAAATAAGAAACCAGGACACAAGTAGACATGATTCTTTAAAGATTTGGTAACAACCACACATTTTCTTTGTTATTTTTTCCTTCCTTTCCCAAGACATGTGATAACATTCTGACTTATAATAAACTTAAGCTTTCATAGTATTCAAATATCGGTCACATAAGACGAGGTTGCTTTGATTACTTCTGATTGGTTGGTTAAGTGATTTGTGGATAAAAATTTAGCTGACAAAATATTACCAAACTATGAAGAGCAGAGCATAGATGCATTAATGGCTGAAGTCCATATGTGATGGTATGCAAAGGACTTGAGAAGAAACTGAGAAATCAGGGCTTTACGCTTTGTATCAGTGATTTCTGAGGTGAATATCAGATTGTGCTTAATGGAGTGGATTATTTTACAAGTTTCCGTCACACTATTCCAGGAGAAACTTTCCCTCAATTCATGCAATCTTAATTATTAGACTTTGATCAAGTCAATTAGTAGATAGCATGTACTTACACTCACTCTACAATTCTCAAATAAATTGAGTTCTGATGATTCCTGATGTAAGTATATTTGCGTAACGATGTTTAATCTTGTCCCCTAACTTAAGATATTCTGAAAGCCAGTGTTTGAGAGACACTACTTGCAATGAACTATATTACACAACAAGATATGGTGTTCAGATTTGGGGTTATTTGGTTTCCAGTATCTTCTAGCACTATATTTCTGTATTATAAGCAAAAACACACAGAAGATCATAGCAACTAAAAATAAAAGAAAACTACTCTTCATTTCCATAAGCAGCATGACTTTCAATTTAAATTATTCAAGACCTAATCATAAACTCATTCAAGTACAGGCAATCATTAATTGTGGAAAAAGACTATAATACCATTATTATTGTTGTGATAATTTTCTATTGAGTTAGATAACTTGCTCTTCCTAAATGAAGCAAGACTAAGGGTTTTCATGAATACACCTGACCACATAAGTTATAGAAAAATTGTATTGCCAAGCCATTTTCATCAATTACATACCATTTTGAAGTATAGCAATCTAGAGTATAAAACATTTCTGTTATTCTAAGTTACTGTATAAGACTTGGGAAAGTATTAAGTCTCATCTCTTTGTGGGAGATTCATGGTAGCAGTGTAGCTGACTTAAACACCATGACATCTAGAAACGCTTGTAACGACAATGTTCATTTTTATTCATTTTAAATTCATACGAAATGTACGCATAACTCACAAAATTCTGAGAGGCTCCACTCTGCCTCATTCTCTGCATGACTATTGTCTCTGGAACCTTTTGAAAACATCACTCATGAAATGACTCTCAAATGGTAGGCTGCCTGGGTAAAGGCTTCCTATTTTAGAATTTACTTTGGCATTGAGAATTCCAAATTATCCTTGTTTCTGGGACTTCTTTTGTGTCTGACATTTTGTTCACAGGTAAGGAAAAGCTAATTTAAAAGATATTAGACAATAAAGTATATGTCAACATGTTTATAAAGAAACAACTAGGAAACAGGACAAAAAAAAAAACAGAAAGAAAGATGACAAAATGAAGACAAGGTGTAAACTTGTACTTTCTAAAATTTAGAAATACAACAAATACCTGCAGGGAGGTAATCCGCAATCCCGAGGTGTTTTAACTGACCTCACTCATCAAGTATTGAAGCGGGGCTGATTCGAGTGAAAAAAAAAATGCTTTCAGTTTATGAGCTGAGCTGCATGTCTTCCAAGGCGTTATGACTCTGTTCAAATCACAAAACAAGCCTAACTGCTGCCAGGACAAATGGCACATGTGTTTTTACAAAGCAGATCAGTGTGTTTTCTCAAGAGTGCCATGCCAGTGGCCAGCTATTGTGCTCTAAGTAAATACACGAAGAGGTTACAGGTAAGCCATACGCAGTTGAGGGAATTCAGATATAGTTCTTTGATAGAGGAAGCCACTAGAGTACAGAGCATTGGGGCAGGAGGTTGGCTGAGTTTCGTTCCATTGTGTTTCTCCATGACTGCCCACGATGCATGTCTCATTTCCTGTGTATTGATACCTGAGATAGTGATACAGAAAATGGTTGCGGGGGGAGCTAAGGGCAGCTTACGTGTCCTAAGGCTTGTGTCTGCTCCAGTCTGGAAAACACTACCCCACAGTTCCGGATAAATACCCACTGCCCACACTTCTCTCCACCCCCTGTTCCCTCTGCAGCAGGCCCATGGACAGGTCTCTGCTTTGTTGGTATAGTTTACATCTACTGAGGTGTCAGAGATTTCCTGAGACTCCTTCATTCCATGGAGCTTGTCAGTATTAAAACAAGCAATAAAAACAAGGTATTAAGCAAATTCCACAGTGTACACATAGAAATACCATTCCATATTTTAGAATTACAGGGTATGCACTTGGAACCACACTTCTACAGCTCCCTCAGCTATGTCTAGAACCATTATCAAAACAATATTGGCTTTAGGTAATGCCATACCTTTCCCACTTTAATATCAACTGCAGCCATAGAAAAAATGCATCAAGCTATTTGCTATATTCTGGAAAAAAGTCATTTAATATAGTCTACAGCTTACAGATATAGCCACTGTTTCTACTGGACCCCTCATAATGGCCTTGTGAGACCTGCTCTATGTAGTGGCACTTTTCATTAATGCAGAAAGTAGTAGTCATTTCATAATTGCTGAGGTAAATATGAGTTTAATATTATTGACCATGTTACAATGATTTTTTATAATTTGTCACTGTGATTTTGCTAATGAGAAACATAAGCAAGGGATGCTATAGAAGGTAGAAAGTCATCCTGGGACCGAATTAGAATGAGGGCGGGAGCAGCATCAGCTTCTTCTCCTCACCTTTTAGACTCTGTTCCCTTTATTCATCTGTCTTTCATCTGTTTATCTTCTATTTTTCTGCATACTATCCTACCTTGATCATAAGGGAATATGATAGCTATTCACTTCTAAACTTTGCTTTAAAAAAAAAAATTCCACTCAAAAAAAGTAAACAGCATGTTTTTGCCTAGTTCTTATTCCAAATTCACAGGGGAAGGAGTCTCATTGGCTCAACTGGAGTCAGGTGTGCCAGGTAAGACCAAAGGACTGGGAACGAAGCAGGGAGAGTGGGCCGGTTTCTATGTAAGTCGAAGAAAAGTTCAAGAAAACCTAGAGAAAGACTGGGAAGGAAAAGTAGTTTAACTGGTAGTTCTGAGACAGCCACTGTGTGGATAAAATGCTGTAGGACTTGGGTCTGCTTGCAAAATATTCAGGAGTACAATATCTCAAGAAGTTGTGTATAGTAAGTAGCTAGGAGATTTTGTACTTCTGGAATATTTAAACAAAAAAATATGTATGGGGTGAAAATGAAACAAATGTCAAGCTAAAGTGGAGGGACTGAGCTTGGAAATAAAGGAAGACTGATTAAGTCTGAAAGGCAGGCAAAAACATGGTTTACAACTGTTACGGGCTTAGTCCTCAGAGATAGAATCAAAAGACTGACAAAGAACACAGTACAAATGACAAAGTTGAGTTAAATTCACTTGTGGGAGACATGAAGTTTTGGATAATCACCAGCAGTATCCAGCGAACAGGAGTAAAATGACAGCCGGACCACAACTTCTCCACTCTCTAAGCCTCACTTTGTGTCTGTTTCCTTTCCTCTGTCATGCATACATGGGAAATTTTACCCTAACTGCAAGTAAAAATTCATTCAGATGAAACATTTTAAGTCAGCTGAAAAAAAAATGGTTATAAATGAAATTTATTTACCAGTACCCACAAAATACCAATAATGACTTGAAATACCTGTTGAGACTGACAGTGCTTGAAATATTTTTTGAGTAACTTCTAGGATTCAACCAATGTACTGGGTTAGGTTCTGGCCAGAAATCAGTGAAGAATGTGTGTGTGTGTGTGTGTGTGTGTGTGTGTGTGTGTGTGTGTGTGTGTGTATGTATGTGTGTGTATGTATGTATATATATGTATATATGTGTATATGTATCTTATATTTTGGTAGTCTGGTGGTTCTCAAACTTGGACATATATTCTAATGACTGCAAAGCTTGTTCAAATTGACATTTTGGCCCAACCCCTAGAGTTCCAGACTCACTATTTCTGGCATGGGGGTGGGTAATTTGCATTTCTAGCATGGTCCATACGCTGCAGGTAAGGCTTGTCCTGGTCACACTGTGAGAGAAGCCGTGTGAGGAGGAACAGCGCTGCTTATATGGCGAGACTCTTGTTAATCTAGTCTCTACTGGCCCAAGCCAGATTAGTTATTTAGTTATTTAGTTATCCTGTTTAGTTATTTCCACGAAGAGAGAATATTTCCTATAAATCTAATCTGATTTCTGACTATTGTTCAGCAGTATAACTTAACAAAATTATTGATAACAAGGTCAAGTAAATACAATTTTCAAAGACTTGTTTACACAGTAAAAATATTTCTTCAGCTTTATGGCCTAATTTCTAATTTAATTGTTGCTTTATTTTTAACAGGAAACTTTTCTTTCTGATTATTGGTAATCATCCAGTCTTCCATACTCTTGTAGATGTGATAGCCAGTGGTTCATTTATTGCAATAATTAAGATGGATAACAGCATGCCAGCTGGAGTGATTGTGCTTGTGTTTAGTGTGTGAATGATTTCACTGGTAGGAAAGCCTCTTTTGCAGCTTTTGCTCCAGTCCTGTCTCTTGCATTCTAAGACATTAGCCACGGAGTGTTTTGGAAAGCTATTTAGAAAGAAGTTGGCCATATTTACCAATTTTTGATAACTATTAGTTCATGTCTTCAGTTTTCTTGGTCCTGAGTATTGCCTCTCACTTTCATTCTGCCAAGGAATAGGGTAGGAAAAAGAAAAGCCTTCTAGGATTTGTAAGTCTAATTTTTGTTTTCTTACATTCATAATTTTATCTTGTCCTAGTTCTCAACTCCCCAGTTTATGACTCTTAAGTGACTGTGGGCAGTTCACTATCAATACCTACAAGTGCAATGCTAATGTGAATTTCTCATAAGATCCTGAAAGCCCATTAAAATGGAGATGGCAAAAGACTTGTAAAAATACTACTTGCACTTGGACATCACTTTTATTTCAAAATAAATGTACTTCAAATTCTAAAAATGTTATTCAGATAAATTTTGGACAGTGATCAGGTAATGTCTACATCCATCTCTCTCTACATCCAGCACATTTCAGTAAATAATTGTTGGCCTAAGTTTATTTTTCCAGTTTAACTTCAAAGGAAATTGAACTCCTGTTACCTTTCTGCATTAGAATAGCTCAATGTTCTGTGTTCACAATATGCATTTTTCCTTTTAAACATTATATATCTAAAAAATATACTATAGAAGTTGTCAAAATGGTATTAGTTAGTACCCATGTCAATAACTTGCTAAAATACGCCAATAAACTTAATGAGGAATTTCCACAGGTAATGCATGCATACTGTCACACGTTCATATTCTTATTAGCCTACTAATATTCATGGTTTACAATCCTTTAATTTTCTTACTGGGTTTCACTAGGAAAACAAACAAAAATCTAATGAAATAAACCAAAGACTCTATTGGGTTAATGCCTGTAGTATTTATTTGTATCATCATTATGATTTAATGTTATATCTTGATAGTCTTATGATTTCAGACTAATTTTTTAGGTTGTCTTTTCTCAATGACCCAAACAGTGGAAAAAAAAAAAACTGGTCTTCCCTGGAAAATATAAACGAGCTGCTTATACAAAGACAACAAGACTCACTCTGTTTGCCAAACTTTGGCTCTTTTTCAGCATTCTCCATGGGCCTGAGAACACAGAGCGCTCTCACTTACCGGCTAAAATTAACTTGCTTATCAGAGAGCCTGCGTTCCTTTCTGTGAAAACTGTTCTGAAGAGAAGCTAGATTCGTCCGAGACCTCCACACCCTCTTCCTCACTGCCACTACTTCTTCTCTGTCAATGACTTGTTACTATCTTTATTTTTATTTATCTACTAGTGTTGTAGTGCTAGTAATAGAAGCCAAGGCCTGGCCCATTCTAAAATCACTCTGCCAATTAAAAGAGCTCCAACCTATTTTGTCGTTATTTTTTATGGTGATTTTACATCTTCTTTTTTTGAAATCATAACAGTTGATAGGGTAACCACATTGTTCTGTATAGGATAACAAACACTGTATAGACAAATTTAAATAATGAAAGGAAGAATCAGAAAAGTAAATATCCCTATTTTGAATCCTCAGTGTTATGATGGAGTGTATTTTTTATAGCATGCTCAGAGGTTTTTGAGAGCTTCTATTCTGCTACTATAAAACAGACTTTTTGTTTTGTTTTTAATCAGGTTTTAAAAACTGCCTTTGAAGCCCAAGTATCTAAATATTCTAGATGCAATTTCATTTTTGAGTAGCAAACTAAAATATGTATATATATATATATATATATATTACTGTTTATATATATACATATATACATACATATACAAATACTTTAACTGAATTCTAAATTTTAATACTTAGAATGTTAAAGTAGTCTAGAATAATAGGCTGCTCTGACATAATACATCATTTACACTTATATAATGAGTTTATTAATATCCTTCTGTAACATACATTTGAAACCATGATACAGAAATGAGAAGAATGTCTATAACTTCTTAGCCATGTTATCAGAGGTGAGCAAAAGGTTATTGGAATATATGCAGAGGGAAAGAATCAGTCCTAGATAGAATTGAAGAACTAGTTAAGTGAATGTTTCTATGTGGTGGGGTTGAAGTTTCCATGGTCATGCAGAGAAACTAATTTATTCATTTTGGATACCTTAAGAAGAAAGGGAAAAACTAACACTAAAGGTGTTTGAGAGAATCATATGGAAACTGACTATTTCATAAACTTTTAAAATATACACATGCACACACACAAACACATACATATATGCAGACATACATACACATATATGATATACACACACATATAAACACACACATATCACAATTATTCAGAGTGCAGAGAAGTGTCAGTGGCATACTTGACCATAAACGTAACATCTATACCACACTATCCGTGAGTATATGGGCAGTATAATTTGTTCTTGTTGGATTATAAAAACAGAGGTCAAGAATTGAGGTGTTGTATGATGGATCCGGGTTAGTCAGAGGGAGAAGCTGGGTTTGAATATTGTGTATATGTATGAAATTCTTAAAAAAAATCAATAAAATGTTATATTCTGAAAAGTATTTTTTACAAAGTATGCAAGAGCTATTCCTAAAATGTATTTTTTAAAGATTTTTGTCAATAAATTTAATCATTCATAATAGTGATTTTCATTATGACATGTCCATACATATGCATAATGATTTTTATAGTATCAATCCCTCATTATTCTGTCTTATCCTCTTCCCAATCCTACTGAAACCATCCCTCTTCTGAAATTATGCTTTGATTTCTTTCTATCTATGTGTCTGAACCAATAAGTTTAAATATGATTATTTGCAGGAACATAGATGAGGGGTAATTTACAGAATCAAGGGTAACTTACACATATGTTCACCACCAAAGAAAGTGACAAGTTGTAAGCTGATGACACAATGAATATATTATAAAATATTTACTGATATGAGCTGGTGAAATAATTCAGTAGGTACAGGCAATTGTCCCTAAGCCTAACAACAAGGAGAGAGAGAGAAAGAATGAGAGCGAGAGTGAGAGAGCAAGAGAGAGAGAGAGCGAGACAGAGAGAGAGAGGAATGTGTACATGTGAGTGTGTACATGTCATCGGGAACATGCAAAGGTCCAGAGTACAGATTGAGAGTCGGTTCTCACCTTCTACTTTGTGAGGCCCAGGAAGTGTGCCTAGAACTAGAAAGCAGGTCTAGTTTTTGACTTCATAGATATTAACAATAACTCTAAAAGAAATATTTTTTCAAAACACTCTTATTCTCTGGAGGATATTGTTTATCTTAGATAGAAGAAATCAAGTAAAAATTTCAATGAACCCCACTTTTCCTGCTTTTGATTATGTGGTGATCTAGATGCCCCGAGGCACAGAAAAGGGATCTAATTCAGTGATTTTCAACTCGATCTATTCCTCATGATCATCTTGGCAGTGAAAATAACAGTAACCAAGTATCACCAGTCAGTTATGTACTAATCCCCAGGTCTGGGACTCTGCCTTATGTCCCTTTCGGGAAAGTGCAACAGACTCTAGAATGTAGCTCTGGTTAAGAACCACAACTTCAATGAGACAAACAGAGAAATGGTAATGACAATGTGATTCTGTGATGGGAGTAATGACAAATGTCATGAGAAGCAAGTGACTGTTAATAAGACCAGGGAACTTCACCAGATTTCCCCATTTCAAGTAAGTGGCATATACAGCAGGCAAGTAAGCTACTCCAGTTAGATTACCCGATGACTACATTTATACTCAACGGGAATTTTTTGTTGGGAAATATGTCAAACGCTTTGTCACATTGATAAGAATTCCCTGTCCTAAGCATGAGTGATTATTATGTCATACAGTGTCAATGGGAACTGTATGAATGCAGTGAATTTAGGCCAGATCATTCTGTACTTTCAGTAGGTTCATTTTTTTTTTAGTTTTAGAACTTTTAGTTTCACAGAAAGTGGCAACGGATGGTGCAAAGAATCATCGGGTACCACTTTCCCTATCATACACCTGAGGTCCTCCACTGCCAACTCCCCTCACCAGAATGGTATGGATGCTACAACTCAGAAACCCACATTGAAGCATCTGTATCTCCCAGAATTGATAGTTTAAAGTTGTTTTCATTCCTGAGGAACATTTTCTGGATGTATGTAATGCATAATCACACTGATATGTATTTTTTTTAAGTAGAGGTAGCCACATGATTTTGAATTTGACATTTGTAACCTTAAAATACTGGATTTATTATATCTTTGGATGTTATGGAGGTACCTGAGTAGCTGTACCACTGGCAAGTTCGGTCTCCAAGATTGCCAGTCTGGGTAACCCAGAATAACAAAATGGGAAAAGCTTGTTGGGCAGGCTGAGACAGAAACCACAAAGACATGCTGTCTAGTTGAGAAAAGGAAGAAGAGTGTGATGTGATAGTCACTATAAAATCCATCCGAGGATTAGTTGGTCCAAAATTAATTGGGGCAGGTGAGCTTTTGTCCATTTTAAGTGTGTCAGTGTTATGTGTGTGCAGGGGAAGGGAGTGTATATGCGTTTTCCTACCCACAGTATTGATATCAGGTTCTGCTAACTTGAAGTGCTATCCACTGTTGATTCACTAATAAATATAAATGTTAACTCCTATATTCTGTTTGCCTGTCAGAGGCAGGCAGGCTTCAATTGGCCTAACAGCATGCTAGCAACTCCTAGACTGAAAAATCTAATTACATTTTGACCGTTGTTAAATTGTCTTATCTCCAAGCTTTAGGCTCTTTGTGTATGTTAGATGAAGACTTTCTTTAGCCAAGGGTTTTCCGTGAGGAACAAATCCTAAAAATGATTACTGGGTACTTTAAAAGTTCAAGTTGTTATAAAAAAGTTAATTATTTTTCACTATGTCCATTGACATGTGTACAAGTAAAAAAAAAACCTAATATTTTTCATTATAGAGTTGTTAACGGAATTTAACATTTTGTTTATCACTCAATTCTTAGTACTCATGTAACCTTCTTCTCCTAACTCAGTATTGGAGTTGGTTATCATCATACAATATTTGAATGATATTTCTGCTATATAAGCTTTCAAATATCATGGTAATGGAAAAGTTTAATGCATATCTTACAAGATTTCAACCTGACAGAGAAGGATCTCAGGAAGGAGAAGGGCTAGAGACCTGTAGTCCCCAATCTGAAAAGTGTTGCAGTATCTTTGTCAAGTGCCTTATCTTTTTCTTAAAGGTTTGGGATTAAGGAGAACCCAGCTGAACTACCTGTACAATTAAGAGGAATTGGGAGTACTAAGCAGGCATTTCCCAGTTCCACAAGGCATTCCAAATTCCAGTTCAGTTGGATGTCCTGCTCAGTAGAAGAAAATGCATTAGCCAGAGTGTAGAGTCATGGACAGCAGAAGAAGCAGAAATCATAGCAGCAGTGCCAGTAGTAAACCAATACCAGAAGCAGAGGCTTCAATAACAGCTACAGACCACAGAGACAGGAGCCACATAGTAACCTCAACTGGCCAAGGAGAAATAACAGCCGTGGTAGCTGAAGCCATGGATATGATCTGTTGACAATTAACTGTGAGCCAGGCATTATACAAAGATGTCTGCATGATGTGATTCTTTTAATTTTCCCAATGGTTTCTGTATTATGACACCCTTCATTTTAGGAAATATTTTCATTTAGAACATAGTTCATCAAACAACAAACAAACAAACAAACAAAAAACAAGCAAAAGTTCAATGGGCAAATATATAGTACTTATATGAGGTGCTGGCTAGTCACCTTCCTGGGGCTGGTCAGACTCTCCCTAGCGCTGCCGTCTTCAGAGGCTAGCTCAGCATCTGCCCGCAGAAAGCTTCTGAGGCTAAAGAGAACATAGACATTGCTATGTGGTACAGGTTTCACAAACCAATAGAGGAGAGAAATAGCAGCCAAAACAGAAGAGGAGAATATTTTTCACAGAAATATGGAAAGATTAAAAATTGACCTACTTACATATTAACGTCCATATTATAAAATGAGACAAGGGGGAGGTCTACTAGTGGTGAGGATATCTTTATAAACTAAAATGAATTGCTAAAGAGAAAATGGAATCTTCGGCCCTGGAGAAATTTAATGGCAGAACTAATAGCTTCAGCAGCAAATGATACAGGTAAAGCCTAGAGAAGGAAGGAGTAAGCCTCCTGAGTCTTTTTTTTTCACTATAATTTTATAAAGTAACTTAATTTTTTTTATATCTAAGAACTGTGTTTATGAACAGAGAGAGGGATATTTGTGTCCAAGTAGTTGGAACCTGTTTCTGTGAAAATTCGTCTTAACGACCTTGGACTGTAACAAAAGAACATAAAGGTCAAAAAGTGTTAGGAGCCAATGCACTTCTCACTGTGAATTCCTATGGTAGATCATACTTGAGAAGCATCATTATAATTAACTCAAAATGCACTGCTCAACATTGATGCAAATGAATTGCTTTCAAGGTTAGAGGTAAAATGAAATACAATTAATTTTCTATTTCAACAAGACAAATTGATGATCCGTAGGTATCTGATTTAATGCATGTAAATATTAATTCTGTGGTATAGTTTATGTTTAAGAAAGGTACAAGCTGTTGTTCAGAGTTGGACTTTTGAAAATCCTATATTGTTTCTTTTCCATCTGGGATGACTGACAGTCTTCAACACTATCCTCTTCAGACGGAAAGTGATTTACACATAGGGCTGAAGTCACTATGAGCACAAAGCAAATGATGCTTTTATTTCATTGAGAAACTTTCTCTACCTCAATATGTTGGTAAAGTATTATGAAAGCATGTATATATTCATGTGCACCTGGTAGGTTTAAGTTTATATATTGGATCTCAGTCAGTACATATGTTATTGAGGTTAATAACTAGAATTCTCCAAAGATATATTTCAAAGTAAAACCTCATAAATTTCAAGCATAGATACTCCTCCTCATATAATGAACAGTGATAAAGTATTTTGATAAATTTAGTGTTTCAAATATTTACATTTTGTTTTTCTATGAGTTTATGCACAAAGTTAGGGAATATATCTTGTCTCAAACAAACCTGATGACTGATGAACACAGATATACAATTGTTTCTCCATGTACTTTCCATACATGTTACATATCATTCCAATCTTTCAGATCTGGGGTGCTGTGTAGTACTTTAAGTGTGTAAATTCTATAATCAAACATATAATTTTTATTTTCTTCTATCGTAATTAATAGGAGGTTAAAAAAGACAATCTACCTCTAGCCTTTGCTGTCATAATATCTCTCTGTAATATCAGAGAATTGATTGTTATCTAATATGTTGCATGGAATTATGGGTAAAGTCAAGTTAGTGGTTTCTATGACTAACACAGAACAGGCTTGCCATTGACTAAGTAATGTGTTCACAGTCTCTCCTTATTGCAATGTGCATTTGATCATCATAGAACTCCTAGTAATTACAATCTTCTCTTGAAGGAAAGCAAAAGAAACATGAATTGAACCTAATATACACTTTCTTTTTACTGAAAATTTGTACTTATTAAAAAGGCAAATGGCCTAGTAATTAAGGTGTTCATATACTTAGGCCTAGAATGTCACTCATCAAATATTATTTAGTTCAATTTAGGAGATTTAACGCCTACCTTATGCATAGCACCATGCCCAATATAGGCAAGAGGAGAAAATAAATGTAAATAAATTAGACACAGTTCTGGTATTTAATGGCTTAAAACGCAGTTGTTAACAGAGACACAGTTTAAGACGAGCAATGAGAGCCCTTGAAGAGGTATGCATTCAAAGTACTACGAGATTAGAAGAGAGAGGTTTCCTCTAAGAGGGATGAACTGGAGAGCTCCTGGCACAGTTGGAAGAAAAAAACATACAGCTTCAATCCAGTTTAGAGTTGAGGATGCATAGAACGTTTTCAGGGAAGTGAATACAGCTCTAGAATACAGCTTCAATCCAGTTTACACTTGAGGATGCATAGAACGTTTTCAGGGGAGTGAAATTCAAGATGCCTTTGTGCATCTTTGTTTGTGTGGTGGTGTTTATTTAAGAAAGACAGAGGTCAGTGCAGTGGTAGACAAATACAACAGGTTTAAGTTATAATTACAGTGAGGAAAGGTTTGAATTCTAGGCCAAGGCCCTTTGAATTTACTTTGGGTATGTTAGGAGCACATCAACTCTAGAGCAAAGGAAAGAAAAGATCTAATGTTTGTGTGAGAGAGGTGTCTATGATGCTGGTATGTCGTGTGTGCATAGAATGCATTGGGAGGCATAACACAATAGTGGGCACTAGAAGATGAATGGTCTAGGCAAAATCTACCAATGTCCCTTTATCTTTGTACCAAAGATATAAGTAACAGAAAATTTGACATTCATTTACAAGACTACTTAAAGAGAAGAAAAAAAACTTGAAAGATAAAAAGACAATGAAAAAACAACAACAACAAAATGGTTAGCTTCTGAAAAATGTGTATAATTCCATCAGATATAAGGAGTTGTAGTAAAATAAAAACTAATTATAAACAGTCACTTTAATTCCAAGTGCCCATCCTTATGGTTTCAGGAGAGAACTCATAAATGTTTTCATGGCTAACCTCACCATGGCTTTGGGGCTAGTCAGCTGGTTGTTTTCTTACAAAATAAAGCTATCACTGGAAAAAAAATATCCATTTCCTCTGCCAGAGCTAGTCCAGAGGAACTTGCTATCAGTGTGTCTTGTTTATCTTTAACTACACAGGGTTTCTGTTTTTCTTTTATTTACTCCCCAAACACAGGCTGAGGGGTGTGTAGAGAATTTGCTGATCTCAGGACAATGGCATTTTGTACCTCATGTCCACTTTTTGGAAGAACTTCATCTCACCTAATGAATCCTAAAAAAGTGATACCCAAAGTGAAGACCCATGAATCGAGCTCACTGGAAATGAGCATGGTTGGTTTGTTTGGTGGTGGTTGGTTGCTTTGTTTCTAGCTTTGTTTATTGTGTCCCTGGGCTTGGGAATTCATGGTTAAACTTCCTCAGAACATTTGAAGAGCTGCATTTCTGTCTATTCCACGTGTGAAAATGAGCACATTGAGGCACCTTGCTTGCTTTCCTCAAATAAGCATGGTGAAAATGTCACTTGTCACATATTATGCCCTCTATAGAGCAACACTTTCAGGATCCTAGCCTCCATGTCATGCAAGATAGCAGACCAGCTGGCAATATGTAAGTGGTCTGACTGGTGTTAGTGCCCTGTCTGTGACATCTGTCCTTCAAAATCATCTCACTACTGTTTTCACTGAGGAATAAATTGTTTGGAATGTCTTGGTGTGACTTTAGACCCCCCACCAGAACACTTGGACATCTTCAAACACTGTGACGTTTAGTGTCTCCTTCATGCTTTCTTTCATACATTCTAGCCAGCTGGCGGTGTCATTAGCAGCTGTGTGATAGGGATAGAGCTACATGCTTTTCAGTTCTTATTTATTCCATTGGCAACATTGAGAGAGTCAGAAAAAATTAGATCAGAGGTGATGTTAAAAGGAAATTGCATAAATAGATACAGATGTATTATAGCTTGAAGTGTGTGTGTGTGTGTGTGTGTGTGTGTGTGTGTGTGTGTGTGTGTGTTTCACTTAGTGATCAGCTATTTACTGAGGCAGAATCTCTCAAGGGACCAGAGGCCTGCCATTTCCACCTCGTCTAGCTAGCCATCTTGCTCTCTGCCTCTAGGTGCTGGGGTTATAGGTGGCTACCAGATATGTCTGGCTGTTTAGGTAAATACTGGGGGTCCAAGCTTCAGCCTTTATGCTTGTCCAGCATGTGCTTTATCCATTGAGCCATCTCCTCAGACCCATGTTCCTGTTTTTACCACATTTTTGATTGATTAATTCTGGGATTATAATTTCATTATGTTTTGACCTTCCCTTTCCTTCCTCCAAACCCTCCTATGTACCCCTTCCAGCTCTCCTTCAAATTCATGACCTCTTTTTCCATTAATTGTTATTGTAAGAATATATATTTCTAAATATAACCTGTTGTGGCCAAAAACATTAATTGCATGTATGATTTTGGTGATGACCATTTGGCACAGGACAGTTAACAAATTGGTTATAATTGGTGTGCTCTTCCCTGGTAAGAACCCCTTCTCCTGGTCTTAGCTTTGCTCAGTTGCCTGTAGTTCCTTGGGTGACTTTGATGCCTCGTGGACTTTCTGCTGTCTGGTTTGGCATATTCATTTTTTTTAACCAGACTCATTTTTCTGTTACCTATCTGGAAAGGTGGATGGCACCACCATCCAACAATCTTTAGGCCAGGGTTTTATGATGTATTACAGGCTGGCCTGACCTTGAATTCACCTTCTGACTTAACCTTGCAAGAGCTGGGACTAGAAGCATGCAGGAGTGCACCTTGGTGGAGCAGTCTCTTAAATTATTTTCCACCTGCCTCTACCCATCATATCCTACACACAGTCATCCAGATACTTCTGCTTATTCTTTCCCTAGCTACCACTTGCAACTCCACACATTCGCTTCGAGGTGAAGCTACCATCATTTCTTGAATTAACTACTTTGGTAGCTAGCTCTTTTCTCCACATTTCTCTTCCGTGATTTGTAATTAATAAATCATAATATTTCTGGAGAGAGTTTTGGAAAATTCAAATCTGGTGATGTTACATCTTGCTCTAAAGGTTTCAGTAGCTCCTTACCTCTAGTTTAAAGTCTAGAATTATTGACACCAATTATATTAAAAACTCTGGAACTTCTTTCTCTTTGTTTAATTTCGTAGTGTTCATTTGCTCTTTTGCACCTCTGTCCCCAAGGATCATTTCACTGAACTCCCTTTGTTTCCCCCCAAAGTCACCCAGCCCTCTCACTCAAAGCCTCTGCCCACCTCACTTCAGCTGGAAGGCATCCTTGAGCCCCTAGCTCATCAGGAGGCCTCGTAACTTTTTCTGAAGTTCTCCTGATACTCCCCAGGCTCTGAATCTCAGCCCTGCTATGCTACTATAGGTGCTATGGCATTTGATAGTCTAATACCACGTACATCATGTTTTACTTTCGATTTCAACATGGGATCTTTTTTAAAAAAATGATTCTAAGATCTTTAAAGACAGAGACAATTTCACTTTTCTACTAATTTGGACAAAATATAAAAAAATGGCTGAAAATTAGTATAAAATAATTTTACTTAAAACAGTATAATTGTTGAGTGAACTGGAAGGACTTTAATGAGAAGATTGAATTCTCCTGTCAGATGCCATCTCAGATTTCAGCTTGACCACTTCGTTATTCTGCTACCATGAATGTGTGGTTTAGTCTGTTTGGTTTTTCTTAGATCAGGAAACAGTGAGACAATTATACTTGGTTCATATTCGTTGTGAGAGGTAAGAACAAGTAAGCATGCAAAGCAGTTAACTTTTTCAGAATGTGTTTTCTATAAATGGTACTTCTTCTTTTTCCCATTTATATGCACAGTAGTTCTGTTGACATGCCATCATTCTGACTGGGGTGAAAAGTCCTGCCACTTCATTATATATTCTCTTTCAACATATAGATCATCATGTTTCCCCCCTTTTTTTGTCAGTATTTGAAAGGCTGTCAATGAGTCATTTTAGTGTTGAGGAACTTACCACCACGTTTTTTTTCAGGGATAGTTTTTGTTGTTGTTTGCGATGGTTCAGCGAAATGGCTGACCTAATGTTTCAATGTGCCATAATATTGTCATTTTGCTGCTGTGTAGGGCCTGACTGTTTACTGCATTTGTGCTGACGCACTCAGACTACATACTGAGCTTCACTCTATGTGGCCCTGCACATTGTTCCACACACAGTTGAGTAAATTCATTACATATGATCGCCAGTGTAAACCCTGCATGTTTTCAAAATGTTTCTAACCTGTCCTTTTAAGGGTAAGACCCAGAAAAATAAGGTAGAAGGGGTTACTCTTGGTTTTAGTATTAAAATGCCATCTTCACCAGTTGTCCATTTTCAAATGGGTTTTCATTTTCAGTCATAGGGTATTTTGTGTGTCAGCTAGCTGTTTTGTAGGAATGTAAAAGTGCAAAAGGCTTTGAAGTTAGTTCTCTGTTCAGAAACAGCAGAGAAGTTGAACATGGTACTATGTGTTTCTCCTTGAATCTGTAGTCAAGCAAATGTACCTCTTCCTGTCAACCTCGACTCCCAACCATGAGATTGAAAAAGAAACAAAAAAATAGTTAATGAGAGATCACATTTGTTTCATAAAGCCAAGTGTCCTGAGGCAGCATACTGAGCATTATGCTGAGGAACTGGATCACTTTTTTTGCAAGTTTGTATTTCTTTTGGTTTTATTTTGCTAAGTTAATTTGGTGCCTTACAGCTCATGTCCCTCATAATGTGATGGGGAGCTACCATTTTAAGAAAAACCCCAGAATACAAATGAGGGATTAAAATTGTGTTCGTAAAAAGGAATATACTTACTACAAAACCCAATATTGCTACTCTATTTCATTTTAACTTCAACTTCCTCAGTTACCTAGATGTTCACTATAGAAGGCAAGAGCTGCTAGTTCCAAATGGAATTTCCCTTGGGTTCTGTGCTTTTAAACACCAAAATATAAGACCTTCTGTTTTTGTTTTTGCATTTCTCAGATACCATTTATCAACCTATTCTGAGTATTTTTCCTACAAATATAACTCCTTTAGTGATTTCCTTACCTGGGTTTCCTTGAACAGTTAATACTTCCTACCTTCTGTTCAGATCAAATCCCAGAGCATGTATTGAGCCTCTGAGTTCTGTAATTATTGGAGATATTATTACATGGCATAAAATTATAACATACCTTTATATATGAAATAAATTCCCCTGCATTTTTCTCTGAAACATGACACAATGTGACTTTATAGCTTAAAATTGGTTTCCCTTACTGAATTCCTGGAAATTGCAGTGAGGTCAGGGCCACTGAGTTCAAGAACAACCTGCAACATGTGGTCATTTCACAGCTATGATTTCTGAGTCACATTCAAATTGATGCCACTTATTATCATGGTGGCACTTGAGTAAACACTGTAATAAGACCAGACTCGATAAGGGATGGCTGATAGACATGAAAACAAAGAGCGAGAACCAGGAAGGCACTAATAATTCTGGAGTACTAATTGGGAAAAGAGGAAGGATGTCCAGAGAGAACATCACTGCTTTCACCTTGGCAGCTGGTAAAGGCAACGTCCCAAACTGCATTATCCAAACTATAATAAGTCAATGCCATTTTGATGTTCATTTTCATAGGGAAAGTCCAGAGGCAAAGAAGGAAATGAGTATAAAGTGCCAGATTTTGTTAAGCCTTAAAATAAATAGTAATGAAATTTCCCGTAGGATTTTTTTTTAAATAACAAAATAGAAATTATAAATCCCAGGGGCATCTTATTTTTCCAGTTGAAGTGCCTGTAACTAATCTGAGTTAGCACTATATTGTGTCCAAAACAAGCAAGTTGTTGTAAGAAATTAAATTTCTCTGACCAAAATAATAATAATAGTAATAATAATAGTGATCAGTAAGAATTTTTGATATCACACAGCAATGTTCTCAACACAGTCACATAATGAATCAGGTCTCAAGGTCATTCTTTCAAAAGAACTTTGCTTTTCAAATGCAGCTGTATGCCTGACACAGCTCACAGACTCAATGTTCTACATATGAATATGAGAGATAGATGGGCTTAAAAGGAGGTCAAGTCTTTAAGTATGTGTAGGCACAATATAACTGCACTTTTGGCATTGCTACAAAAGGATTGTAGGTAGAAAGATTAGCAACCATGGAACTTTTAATTGTGTTTTACTATAAGGCAAATGTTCCAAGTTTATCATAGAAGAGTTGCCTTGTCTCACATCTTACAGGGGATTTCTCTGGGATTCTCCCATTTCTCTCTCTTCTTTCTTCTGTCTCTTCCATCTTTCATTTTCACTTTTATTTATATTCATTTTTCATTCATATAAATAAGTTGAGATTACTTCCAAAATTAAACTTATGTCGAAAGTGTATTTTAAATATAAGACAACAGAAAAAAATCAGAAATGATTAGAAAAGAAAGCAGACACTATTAAATTAGGGATATGCATGAGGTAGTAACTGTTATTATTCATAAAATATATTGTGGGGCAGCATGGAATATTAGGGAGGAATTTGATGGTGTCTCAAAAAAGCTGCCATGATGAATACGGGCTGCTTAGCCACAAGGCCTCTCAGTAAAGTCATGTCTAAAGCAGGGTCAATAAAACATACTTTAGCATTAGAACAAGAGTTACATAAAACAAATATGTACAGCATCTTATATCATGTCCTACACATGCAAGCACTTATAATGTTCTGTCTACTTCCCTTACACTACTTTGAACCCAAACAAAAGAGAATAATAAGCTGCTTGTGCAGCTTCCAGCTTTAAAAATGTAAATAGGAGAGAATTAATTTAAAGACATTCTTCTTTATAAGATATGGAGGAATGTAATGAACATAGATTTATCTGCAGCTTGACACAGAGGTAGATTCTTTAGGTGATCACATTTATTTTGATTCCCTTAACAACTGCAGAAGAGTCCGTTGGCATGTAACTGATTTTGAATCATGTTTATAAACAGCTAAATTGAAGTTCCTACATTATTTTGGTGATCTGTCTTAATGGGATTAAGGGGGTCTCATGAGAACTCCACAGACAAAGTGGAGTGTCTGTAAGGTCTTTGACAAAAGTTGTAGCGCCTGCTCGTCTTTAATTTCTGAAAACATTTTCATTTCCCTGTGCCTGAGGCGATGACTCAGTCACTAAAGGGTTTGCTGCACAGGCAGAAGGACCTGAGTTCTATCTTAGCACCCATAGATAAATCACCTGTGGCAGCATGTACTTGCAGCCTCAGCACTAGGGAGGCAGAGACAAGAGCCCTGGGGATTGCTGACTAGCTGGCCTAGCATAATTGATGAGCTTTTGACTTAGGGAGAGACTCTGTCTCACAAAATGGGGCTGGCAAGTGACTGACGAACACACTAGATCCTGATCTCTGGCCACTGAGTGTACAAGCATACATTTGCATACACACCTGTCCCTGCAACACCCATATATACATCACCACACACACACACACACACACACACACACACACACACACACACACACAGCCTATAGATCAGAAAGAAATGAAGTCAATATAGTCAATATCATGGAGAGCCCAAACGTGAAGATCCAGAAGGGACAGCTCACGAATTTCTGTGGCTGTCTTTGTCAAGTATCACCTTCTCTGCAACGCCATGGATAGGAGCAGTTGCAGTGTCATGCTTCCTAGTAGCCACAGACATCCCCTTATCACACAATTAACAGAAAACAAATACAAGGAGGAAACACTACCCTAGTGTGGAGTGCATGTCGGCTTTTTGTCTTTGGTTTAGAGGGACAACTTCCTACTTTCCTACTCACCATATATGTAAAGTCTCCAATATCATAGAAAATCTACCTGCTTTTCTTTAAAATATAATTAATAAAGTGGTATAAAATGCTCAATGCATATATAAATAATGTTCTTTACTTCATTCTCATATTTTGATGATGAAAAAGGTTTTGAAAACTATTTTCAATAAAAAGAAATCCAAAGACATGTTTAGTTCTGGCTTCTACTATTTAGAAAACCGGTTTGCTTCTGAGAATGTTTATCCTCTATATGCATCAGACAAGATGAGATAACTACAGAAAGAAGGTTAATGAATTAATTTACTGGATGTATTAAAAGTATTACATATCTGAATTTTGGGAAATGCATGTCCTATCAGATGACAAATGTCATCATAATGCCCTCTATTTGTTAAGGCATGCATTATTCAGACAGATCCTACCATAATCCACACAAGCACCAGATTCTCAAGAGCCTGTGATAAAGCAAAGGGATTATTTATGTGTGATTGACAGGGCAGTAAAAGAGGACTTGTTCTCAACTAGTCATGATGCTCTGCAATTGAGGCCAATGGTGGAAATACTGCTTTAGGAAATGAAACAGGGAAGCAATACATTTGAGTAGAAGTGTAGAAGCTGTATTTATTTGCTCAAAAGAAGAAGAAAAAAATCAAAGAACTTATCATCTCTAGAGGCATATAAGGAAAGAAGACCAATGGTTTTAGATAATCTTTGGTTGTATTTTAAGTTGGGAAATCAGTGATTGATTACTGAGAACCATATCAGAAATTTCTATTTTTAGGATTGATAACTGTGAACAAATGATCTGTAGCAGTGATTCTTAACCTTCCTAATGCTGCAACCCTTTAATATAGTTTCTCATGTTGTGACAACCCCAACCATAAAACTATTTTGTGGCTACTTAATAAATGAAATTTTGCTACATTTATGAATTGTAATATAAACAACTGATATGCAGGATATACAATATGTGATCCCCATTAAAGGATCATTCAACCCCAAGGGGTCGTAAGCCGTAAGTTGAGTACCAATGATCTCTACTATATATAGGTGCCTGTTCCTCAGACTCTATACAAGCAATGGTTTCAAGTATTTGAAGTTTTATTTCTGTCAAAAAAAAAAAAAAAAAAAAAAGCGAGTCCTCTAGGGTCAGAGTCAGTTGCTTTTGTTATAGATGAAGAAATCATTTCAGAAAACCTGAGTGTGGGGTTCACCCTTTAATTATTGCCATCAGATTTGCTCTGTGAATTAAATGAAGGGAAGAGACATACAGAAATGAAGAGACAATTGGAGGTATTAATGAGAAAAGATAACAGGATCTGTTGTGATTTGAAGTCTATAATAAATCAGTTTCATTATTGTATTGAACATGGCATTAAAAACACCAGATTTCAATGACACTTATTCTTTTCATAATAAAGTTTCATTGTAAAGTACCAATGAAATTTGTAATCCCAACTTTTAAAATAAAAGAAGAAAAAAGTTACTTTTAATAACATATTTTCTCCCATTCCATCTCTTCTATCTTAATAAAAAAGTGAACAAGGAAAGACGTTATGACAGGGAAACATGGAACTCCTCACTCATGGAAAACTGAGATTTTACAACATCAAGCAATCCATGGAATTCAGAATAGAGCTCCCAAATCCTGACCTAGTGAAAAACGTTTCAGAAACATTACTGTCCATTCTTGAGTCAAAAAGCTGATAAGATCAATGTATGCGTACTTTAATTTTGGGGAAGGGCTCAATTTTGAACAACTTTCGTCGAAGATAAACTTTAAAGCAACTACTGATTTCAATATTACTTCTAGTGATAGTGGTAATTCATTCAAGCAAAAAATTTGGTTAGCTTTCTCAATTTATTTGAATCAGTGCACCTTTGGAGTACCAATTAATAAATTTGATACTTACAAATGTTTTCTTTTTTGTGAAATAATTTGTAGACTTTTGCCAAAAGAAAATTGACTCTTTGAGATCATAAATGATAAATAGAGAAAACAGTATCTTTCCTCTGTTGTGTGGGCTGTAACAGTTACCCTAACATGTGCAGTGTGTTAGGTGTTATCACATCATGTGTTAAATTGGATGTCTTTGGTGCATTGTGGAGCAGAATATTGAACAATGACAAGATGGAGCATTTTTTTTTTAAACAGCCTGTGTTCGAACTACTGCTAATCATGAAATTATGCCAGATGAACTTGCTGTGTTCTCCAGCCACTTCTTCAAGAATTCCTGGTAGATAAAATATTGAGTGAAAAGAAGCATTAATGTCAGAAGGAGCAAGCATACTCATTGCACTAGGGAATGACGGTTCACTGCTGAATATTCTCTTCAGAAATGATTAAATTCATAACTAACAGTTGTATGAGTTGTGCTCTGAAAATATAGTAGCTATTTCATTTTACAGCATGGTATATAGTTAAGTCATATAATTTTACTGGAATCTTCTGGTATAAGTTCTTACTCTAAGCACTGAAAGAAACAACTGGCCACAAGGGCATTTTCTGAAACAGCAGGATAAAATAGAAAATTTGTACAAAATGTTCATTCCTATAATAGAAAATGTAATCAAAGTCTATAGAGTGAGGATTTTATTATTATAATTTACTGCAAACATATATTAATAACCATAGTTCTTTACTATAATATTTTTGGGGTTTTGTGTATAAAATGTGTCCCTTACCACAACTGAATAAAAGAAACTAAAGCAAATTTAAGGAGATGACTCATCATGTAAAGAATTGCTATGCACACACAAGAACCAGAATTCAGATTCCCAGAGCCCACAGAAAACTGGGTGTGTGTGGAACCCCACCTGTTATCCCAGTTTACAGGAAAGCAAAACCTGTTCTGGCCAGACAAGCTGTAGCTGAGATCTCTGGCTTCAGTGAGAGACTCTGTTTTGGTGAATGAAGTAGATAATTATTAACAGATTCCTCATGTCAGCTTCAGGCATCCATATTTCCCCTCAAACAGACTTATGTGTATGAACACATAGGAGCAGATATGCACACATGCACCACACATATACATACATAATAAATTACTCTTGTATGTATGATAGAATGCTGTATACATGATACAGCCATGGAAAATTAAATTTAGTTATTCGAGACAACATAGATGTAACATGAAGATATTTTGTGAAATATAACAATCAAGTCACAGAAGGATAGATGTCACCACATGTATATGTAGTGTCTTAAAAGGATGACCCTATTAAAACAGAGACTGCATACTAGAGGTTGCAGTGGAAAAAGAAGAGGAAAACATGAAGAAGTTGTAGATGAAATGGTCTTATTAAATAAAAAACAGAGCCAAATGCAGAGTTAAAAGCCCAAGAGGTCAGAGCAGTAACTAAGAGCTGAGACTAAAACCACTTTCTTATCACTTGCTGCCACTGCCGTCCTTCCCCTCTTTTTATTGACTTTCTGTTCTGCCCAACCACATGGCCTCCTCGTCACTGCCTGTCTATACAGACCTCCAGGTCTCTATGGTTGGTATTGAGATTAAAGGCATGTATCTCTATGCTGGTGGTGTCCTTGAACACACAGAAATCTGCCTGTCATGTGATCGGGATTAAGGGCATGTGCTACCAATACCAGACTTCTGCTATGGCTTGCTATTAGCTCTGACCCCCCCCAGGCACTTTTATTTATTAACATACAAATAAAACCACATTTCAGCACAAATAAAATATCATAGGAGGTGTTGATCAAAAAGTTCAAAGATGCAAAGTGGAGTTAAACCTTTTAGTAATCTATTGCACTGCCTGATGACCACAGTTAATGATAATGTACTTTAGGTTTTGCACATAAAAGTGCTAAAAATGAGCTTTGAAATACTCTACCATCAAAAATGGTAAGTTAAAGATGTACTAGATAGGTTGATTACTTGGTTGAGATTTTCCACACAGAACAAAATATCACACTGTACCACATGAATATGCACAGTTATTGTCTGTCAATTAAAAATCATGACCTTCAGAAAACATTTATTGTTGCCATTTCTTGCCTTTTCCATTACCAGAAACTGGTAGTTGTCATTGAGAAAGACAGGAAGAAAGAGGAAACTGGGGATGGCAGAGCCCTGGTTTTTCTCAGTATCCATGGCTCTGCATCTGTGTTGCCTGGCTTGTATGAAAGTTGCCTGAGGAATAATTTTTGAGCTCCTGGCCATCCTCACATGAATAACATGTTGTCCTTTTCTCTATAATATTGTAGGAAAGGATTCCATGTGTTTTAGAGTACACCATTTTACTAGATTCTTAGATGGTGGACTTTATTTGCTTCAACATGTCCTATTTGGAGTATTTGGGAAGTCTGTTGCTTCACTTTTCCTCTCTAAATCTTCAACTTTGACTTTGCATGTATGAGCTATGCTAAGTAACCTTATAACCATGTCCACAAAGGCTTTATGTGGTTTATGTGGCCCCATGTTGGGAGCCATGTGTTGGCTGACTTTTTGTCCCACCAACCCAAATAACCACACAGAGACTTATTATTAATTATAAATGCTCGGCAGATAGCTTAGACTTGTTACTAACCAGCTCTTACAACTTAAACCAACCCATTTCTATTAATTTACATTCTGTTACATGGCTCATGGGTTGTTACCTCATTTTCTACATGTCCTGCTCCCTCTGCATTTGGTTGGCAACTCTGCCCTCCTCCTTCCAAGCATTCTCTCCATCTGGCTTTCATGCACAAACTCTTTCTGACTAGCTATTGACCAGCTGGCTATTTATTAAGTCGATGAGAGCAAAATATTTCACAATGTATAAAAGGATTATTCCATAGCAAAATACATTTTTGTAAGTCTATTGTGTCAGTTAATTATTTCTTGATGTGTAGACCATTCTGAGAAACAAAGGTGGTCTAATACTGATATCTGCAAGTTGACACAGAAACTAGAAAGTGGTAGAAAGAACATGGGAGAAAATGATGTAGTGTTTCAATGCACTGGAGTTGGCCTCCAGACTAGAACTGTCATATGCATGGACCCTTAAGAAAAGAAACCCATCTTTTATTTTTATGACTTAGTTATATTTCTTAGGTTGCACAAATGCAAAAGAAACATCATCAGCAAATTTACATTGGCACTTATATGAATTAGACAAATCCCAAACTAAATGTGATCCATCATAAGGTATGGTTAGACTCTGCAAACAGAAATTGTCTGAACTTAATACACAGAATCTCAAGGTTTTGCTGCTGATAATCCTAATTCTACCACAAAACTCTATTTACCATCTTAGAAATTAACATTAGGTTTAGCCACAGTTTCTGTGACCTCTCTTTTTTGGTTGCCATGTCAGTAGACTCTCACAATCTAAGAATTTCCCTGAAGCAAATACACTGGAGTTCACTATCAAACAGAGTCCCAGGAAACCAAACAAAGAGTGGTCCAAAAATTAGAGAATTGTTTTATTAAATGTCATCTACACCTGTCTCAGTTATCATTCAGATATGTTTACCAATGCTCTGTGGATGCCCTAGGTTGTCTGAAAGCTACTGAAATGTGAGCCGACAGCTGTTTTGTGGCCATGCTGAAAATTTTTCCTATAATATTAAATACTACAAATAATGGCATAGTATTAAAATAATAATAATCCACATGCAAGAATCTCCATGAAAGGTTCTTGGCTGCAAGAAGTTATAGCTGGTAAGCAGATCTGTGCTATTAAGCTAGCACTGTAAATACAAAGCAGTATTGAAACAGCTGGTGTCTCTGTGGTCATACCATTAATCTTCTCCAGAGAGAGTGTGACAAGAAGTGATAGTCAATAATAATTTTAGAAACTGTTTGCAAAAGCCAATTGATGATGCAATTTGCATGTTATTTTAAAAACTGAGTGGATTCTATTCATTTGAATGCATCATAGAATTAAACTGATTTCATCCATGAAATTTATATTATGTTTTAAACTGGAATATTATTTTATTTACATGTAGTAATTAGTTGTCTGCTAAATTCATTTCTGCATTGGCACTGTTAGGTAAATCAAATTTTGAAATTTTTAAAATGACACTGGAAAGTCCAAAGGAACTTGCTTGACAATGGAAGTGATGATAATCAAGAAATCAACAGCGCATAAAAAAATTAGTTGAGTGTAATCAGCCCTTCAAAACCTTGAATCTACAGAGGTTAGTGACTATAAAAGTACATAATTTATTGTACATAGTTTCATAAACACTATAGTTTTTTTCATTTTTATATGTGTGTGTGTGCATATGTGTACACAGATGTGAGTTTGAACAAGTATGAGTGTGTGCGTGGAGACTAAGGGTCAATATTGGATTCTTTCCTCTATCGCTCCCCACCTTACTTTTTGAGGCAGAATTTTTCACTACTATTTGGAATTCTGTGGCTTGGTTTAACTGGTAGGCCAATGAACTTTGGAAATCTGACTGTCTATCATCTCCTCCACTCCTCAGTTTAGCTGAGAATACAGATGTGTTCTGCCATGCCCAGCTTCTACTTGGATATTGAGGATACAAATTTAAGTTTTTGTGTGTATGCACCATACTCCATGAGCCCCAGCCCCTTTGGACAATATATTCTTAGACAAAAAATTAACTTCAGTATATTTTGTGGATTTACACAGTAAGACCATATTTCATTGTCCATAGCAAGTTTCTTCTATCACCAGCATTATTTTTATGGTACATTTATTACAATTTATGTGCAATACTTAGCACTATATTAGTGAACTAATATTTTCATTAATTAATTAGTATTGATGAAATTCATACTTATTCACATTTTCTTAATTTTGAAAGAGACCATCTTTCTAGAGGACATTTAATTCCTTGTCTCATTTGCTGATCTTGTCACATTAGCTTCTGTTTAGATATAAGACTTGCTCAGATTTTTTTTTTGTCATCTTTGTCATTTTGGTGGGTACTGGACAGGTGTTTGGAATAATATTCTTTTGTTGTGAATTTGTCTAGTGGTGATATTGGGCTTGGAGTAAAGCTAGTGCAGAAAAACCACGCAGGCTAAAATGGTATTTTTAGTATATTATACCCAGTGTACCTAATCTCCCAGTCTCTGTGTCTCTCATTATGGTTGATACTAACTTGGAAAATCATTGGATGTCACAGTTCTCCAGTTACTCTTTTCTTCCATGATTTTCATGTACTTTTTGGAATGAAGTCACCACACAAAGCATATACATATGATGATTGTATGCAAATCCCACACCTCCTGTCCCAAAAGCTGTTCTTTCCAATGGGTGAGGTTTCAGTATTGATATGCTGCCTCTTTGTAGGTAGACCATCTATTAGAGTTTTTTTCGTGTGGAAGATCTATCTATCAGTTCTCCATTTTAAGTCTTAATCATTTAGTGTGGGGAAGGGGTCATGGATATTTAGTTACACTTAGGGTTTCAGTTCATTACTGCTATGTATTTTGCTTTCTCAAGCATTCAACTTGCTGTTGGAAGGGCTTATTTGTAAGTGCAATTCCTGGTAGCATTACAAAAACATTGTTGGTATTCAGTAAATTATCATTTAAAGTAAATCTAAGTGTAGAAATGGGCTAATAGACTTCTTCTTAATTTAAAAGAAGAATCATGATTTATTCAGATCCACTTGATCCTTATTTGGAGATCACCAGCTACACTCATGTGGGAGCGGGAGGAGGTTTCACAATAAGATAAAAGCATAAAACTTAGATAACGCCACAGTCATGTGAGATCACACGAAACCATCAGTCTTGGTCCCAAGCAAAAAGGATCAATTGACCTGAGCTACATCTGGTTGACTTTGCCTCTTCTTGCAGATGTCTGTGTGGTAGGGGCAGGATGGTGGGTTTGTAGTCAGGTTTAGTCACCTATTCCTGGTTATGCCTTTGGTGGCATAGCTAGTGTGACTCAGTCAGGGTCAGGATTGTCTCTCATCAGGGAATAGGCAGCCTGAGCATAGCTTCATGGAGATAGCCAAGAGCTCACCTGAAAAGAAAAACGTAAGTGATTTTCTCAAGCTGTGGTATCCAACATGCTTGCTAGCGTTCCTGTCAGCAAAGCAAGATGATCTCAAATTCAGAAGTGTTTTATGACTTGTGCCTCATTTCCTCAAGTGTGAGGAGAAACACAGAGTCTCATGGCACATGTAGTATATGTAGAAAGGAGTAAGGAATGGGGGTCAATGGAGATGTCAATCTATCATAACTACATGAGGAAAATGCCTCATGTAGTTCTCATGGGCATGTTCTCTGTTTCTGAAACCAGTGTTCACTTCATTTTGTTATGAATTATGACAGCGAGTGAAATAACCAAAGTTATCATTAAACCATAGTTCAGGAGTTGATTTATCCCAACTGATGATGCAATCACTTCAAATATAAGACAGTAATTTACTCTGCACACATCTTACAGTATAATAAAATATTAGCTAGTGAATACTTTTCATGGACATGTGCTCCCAATATGAATGAGTTCAAGCAACAAAATTTGAAATGTAATAATGATCAGGCCTGTAAAATGAAAGAATTGATTCATACTATAAATTTTGTCTATCTGTATTTAGACCAGATACATACAGAAGTGTTCCATAAAAAGGAGACTCTTGCATATAGAGAGTAGCTTTCCAGGGAAATGCTTTTACAAATAGAATTATGGAGAATTGTAGAGAACACAAATTACAAAAAAACAGTTGTTTTAGGGGTTGTGTGAAGCCTCTATGAATTCATGCATATACAAATCTTTTTTTAGTGTTATAACTGAAACTGAAAAGTTTTTCTGAAAATAATGTATAAAGTGTAATTAAGCATAGTTCATTGTTTATATTTTATGTTCTAAATACAATCCTGAATGAAACAGGGTCTACCACAAGACTCTTAGAAAGTTGCTTCTGAGTGAGGTAGTAGTTTGTAGTGAAAATGTCTGCAGCTATAGATTCAGGCAACTTTGGTAGAGATCCCAGTTCTCAATCTTTTATAAAGTAGATGTAGATAATTTTTTTCCTCACAAGCATTCAAGCCTCTGTCCCTCCTTTATGTACAAGAAGTAATATGTCTACCTCAAAATTTTAATGACAATTAAATGATGAATAAAATGCCAAACAGCCGCAGTGCTTTGCATACAACAAATTCCTTATTAATATTTTGAATTCTAGGATACGAACTTCTATTTCTTCAGCTAATGTTTTCCCCTCAATTGCTGCCTTTTGCATTCTAGAACAAAAATGGTCATTTTACAGTGAGTACAACAAATGATTTCTCTGTAGTTCTTCCTGGCCTGAAACTTGCCTTGTAGATCAAACTGCCCTCAATCTTAAGAGATCTGCCTACCTCTGGCTCCCAAGTCCTGAGATTAAAGGCATGTGTCACTTTGCCTGGCCCAATACATCTAGATATTAACTATGTATGTTTATACATACATACATACATATATATATATGTATATATATATATAATCAGCATTAAAAATATTTTCAATTATATTAAGCTGAAGAACTTTGTTAACACTATTTCAAGACACTGGCCGCATGGGGCAGTGGACATTTAACTGTAGTTTTCTTATCACCTTTTCATCTTGCAAAGACAGTGGAAACTTGTGTTTATAACTATAATGACCATGTCACTGTATGAGATAAATTCCTAAAATTGCTATGAGTTTAGTTCTTCTGCAAACTCAAGATGCTTGTCGCAGATACTATGATCAATGACTAAGTCCTTGATGGCAAACTTAAAGATGAAATGTGCCAAATTGATCAATAGATGTTTAGTGTGCAGTTTTTCCATCAGAACATACCCTGGGTAAATCACTCTAGCAATTCAGCAACTTGATTTTCATGAGAACTTGAGAAGCAGATTACACAGAATGCATTCATAAGAACAATGTCCACCTGCCAAATTCCTTTTTTATCTCTAATGGATGGTGCTAAGAAGGCTGAACTTTTTAAACAGAGCTGAGTATTCCATTCATCACCTCAAGAAATGATATGCACAAGCTGACATGCCGAAAACTGAATGATAGGCAATGTCTTTAACTTGTGTGATGGACATCTGATGATCTGATTGCTGCCCTTTTCATCACAGAACAAAAATGGTCTTTGCATAATATGAGCACAACAAATGGCTACCACAAATTGGTGTTATTACAGGGATTAATACACAACCATATACATACATTTGTGTTTTGAGACAGGGTATCTCTGTGTTAGAGTGAGTCTAGAATTCAAGTCTTCTTTTTTTCTGGAGCTGAGGACCGAACCTAGAGCCTTGCACTTGCTAGGCAAGTGCTCTACCACTGAGCTAAATCCTCAACCCCAGAATTCAAGTCTTTATTCCACTTCATGGAAGTGCTTCTGGATCTGTTGCTAGGAAAGTGATTAATTAAGAACAATGGAAGTCGTTAGTTGGTACTCTGTTTCTTTCTCCCCAGATATCAACTACTTACTGTTTTTCCAAAGGAGCTACTCAGATAGCTCTTAATTGCAAGGCTTATAGCCCTTAAATATAAGACTATGGTTGCATTCACATGAGGAATTCTTTATGATTCATATAGGCTTTTAAATCATGTCTAGTTTCTCCATTAAGTGAATTTCTCTTTAAATCCTTTGATATTCATGGGGTTAATAATATGTTATATTAACACCAAGTCTTTCATCCAGGAAACTTCAAAGTATTCTTTCACTGACACGCACTATGGTTATTTCGTATAGCTGCCAATTGTTTTTATGATTGATATCGAATGAGAAAACATTAAGAAAGATAAAGTATAATTTGGGGTAAATTTTCAAACACACAGTGTTTCATCTTAACTAATTCTCTTATCTCTTTAGAGTTTGTGATAAATTAGAAGGAAATCTACTTCCACTTAACAGCTGGCTTTGTAACATCTGCTTCTCTTAAATTGGACTTTAATGTAAAATAGCTTGTCTTTATTTTAAAAATATATTATAGGGAATATTTTCTCTCAGACTTAAGGTTCCCTCAGTAAAAATTTCATATATTAATATATGCAAATATATTCTACATTGGCCTTTTAATCCTCTTGGGCAATTACTGAAATAATTCATAGACCTGTTCTTACCAGTAAGGAGGGATAAATTAAATTTGTCAGGACACCAAAGAAGCATTAGATAAATTATGTTCCATCAACCTAAAAGATAACTAATTCTACAGAAATGAATGTTTATGACTTAACTCTTGGATTAAGTTTATATTGGATTTTGAGGGTGCTAATGAATCCACTGTTTAGCCAGCTCTTATTTAGTGGAGCACACTGTAAAATTCCTTGCTACTCTGCTCACGCATTATCACAGGGATGGAGAAACTAAATTGGATTTCTACATGTGACTAGAAATCTAAGATCCAATCATCTTTTAAAATTCTTTTGTGATTTAAAAGCATCTCTGCAAGAAGCAGCATATGGGAACTAATAAAAATCACAATGTGCCTTGTCACATTACAGTATTTGCCTCTGCCACTAATCTTGACACTGCATCAACCCGTCCCTTCACTGCCTTTAATTGTAAAGTAAGGGCACGAATGAATACATTTGAATACTCTTCTCGGAAGTCATTGTTCTTTCAGGTTCTAAAACTTGCCATGGTTGTTTTCTATTGGTCAAACAAACTAGGGCTTGATCATAACTTACCTCACTGCCGGTGTCCACAACACTGGCAAGTTGCACAAAGATGAAAATACCACCCAAAGCTATTGGCAGGAAAATGAATGCTCTTCCTCCTTAGAAATTTAGTCGGGGTGAACGAGAAGGATGACACAAACATTGCAGGCCACTTCTGAGTGGAGACTAATTCTTCCCATCATTTCTCTCCGGGTGTTATTTCAGGACTCAGCGTTGACCTGGTGCTGATCATTCTATTGTGTAGAGGGACAAAAGTATTAAATAAAATACAGGAAGTTGTATTTCCTATGGTCAAGTGTTGAATAAGAGGACTCTATTTTACACATGAGTATATGAAGGCAAAGTTTATTGGGTCACATAACTTCACAATAATAATAATAATAATAATAATAATAAAGAGGCTATATCCTAAAATATAGAGCTTGCAAGATGGCAAGATAGGCTGCTTGCCACCATTTGGCCAGATTTTCCTTAACCTGGACAACGTTTTTTTTTTCATGATGTTTTAGAGGGTCAGGCAGAACAAAAATTCCACTCAACCATATTTATACAATGCTATTTCTTTAGCAGTTAGTACAGAGTTCTTCAACCATCAGCTAGGCGTGGTGTTGGTGACATGTCCATCTGAACAGCAATGTGGTTCATTCAGTGAGACATACTCTACCCACGGAGCTAATGAAAAACATACTCAACTCTGGAGTTTACTGAGCTAGAGGATGGGAACAGGACAACCTGCTTGAATTGCACACGTTGAGTATTAGGGAGGAAGCCTGGTGCCAGCAATGAGTACTGGGCTGCCACTAGTCATAGGTAATCCACATAAGACAAGAGCATCAGACAATGAAGTACTGTTCTTTCCTATTTTCTTTAATTTTTTTGAGAATATTAAAATATTCTATTTTATATCATTTCCACCCCTTCCTCTCCACCTCCAACTCCTGCTATGTCTCCAAACTTCCTCTCAAATTATTTACTTCATTTTTTGTTTTGTTTGTTTTTTCGAGATAGGGTTTCTCTGTGTAGTTTTGGTGCCTGTCCTGGATCTCGCTCTGTAGACCAGGCGGGCCTCGAACTCACAGAGGTCCACCTGGCTCTGCCTCCTGAGTGCTGTGATTAAAGGCGAGAGCCACCGCCGCTCGGCTATTTACTTGATCTTAATTATTATTGACACACACACACACACACACATACACATTCCTATCACACCACCAAAATGTATATAAACCTAGTCCATTTAGTATTGGTCATGCACATACATATTTAGAAGTACTGCTCTCTCAGCATATTTTGAGAGTTCCTATTGTTCAGTGTTCTAAGGACACAGATGTCATACACAGGCAAAACTCCTGTCCTTACGTAGTTTACTGTATTGGGAGAAGCAGAGTCCAGGCAGTATTAGTGCACTATTCACAATATGAAAATTATTGGATTCAGAATTTTCTAGAGACTGGCTTTGCTAGATTATTTCATTTCTGACTTGTAGACACCCTACTTTTCAGTATGAACTAAATTACTAGAGATTTTTTTTTAATTCTCCTCACAGCTGAATATTGCGTGTATTAGACACCAAATCTCTAAAGGTGTAGTTATATAATTTTAAAACCCTTATAATATAGATTATCAGTCTTTGGATTTCATTAGAAAAATGATGATATCTCATATGCCTTTTGAAGATTTCTTCAGCTGTTCTTTAAAAAACCCTTTCTTCCTTTCTTGAATGCTAAATGTTTCTGTGAGAATAATATGACTTTGTGGCAAAGATAAAATTAGTTTTTATTCTCTTTATCCTCTTACTCCTCCACCGCCCCGCAGTGCCTCATAGTCCCCATGGCCAGAATGTTTGAAAAACATGACTCCTTAGTGATCTTGTTAGTACCTAGGAGGATACTTTTTTCTCTTTTTCCGAGTGAATAAAAATAAAACAATTTTTAAAAATCTTCGAGCTCTTTGTGAAAGAAGCGCTAGCTGGTTCTTGCGCGTTGAAGCATCAGGACACTTCATTCACAGTGGTTAGAAGGGAAGAAAGTTTTCAGGCACACAGGCATCCTGATTAACTCCCCTGTAATAGATGAGCCTAGTACTGCAGTTCGTAGACACTCGAATTAGCTATAAAATTTAAGGAGCCACACTTGTAATAGGTTTAACACCTTCCTGGGATAATGAGCTCTTCCAGAATCCAATTTTTGCATCCCACCCACCTCCAGGAGAGGAAAAGGGATATAAATTAACATGAAAAAGATATGTTTTCTACATATTCCTTAAAAGTCCCTTACAATGCTAGGAAGGTGTTTTCAAATGGCAGGTGAATATAAAATACCATTCTTTAAGTATACTCTGCAAAATCAAAGCAACTCATTTGTACAGTTATGTTTATAAATAAAGTCCTAAATGCTCATGTATTATAGCAGGAAATGCATCTTTAAAACAATTATTGTTAAATCCAAGTAACATAAATATTTTCAAAGAAAATGTATGGTCTAAACTTAAAACTTGTTAGTAAATAAATAATGATACCACACACCCCTTTATATAATGTAAAATTATCTTCATGCTGTAGTTTAAAGTATACTTTCCATCTTTTAAAAAAAGCAATCTTCCCTCCAAGACAACCTGTGGGTCATGACTTTTGGGGGAATAAATAACCCTTTCACAGGGATAGCATAGCCTAAGACCATTGGAAAACACAGATATTTTCATTATGATTCATAACAGTGGCAAAATTATAGTTATGAAGTGACAACAAAATTTAATTTATGGTTGGGGTCACCACAACATAGAGAACTGTAATAAAAGGTTACAAATTTAGGAAGGTTGAGAACCACTGCCCTAAAGCATGAGTTTCATGTTGCAACTAAGAATCTATTGCTTTAAAAGTTGATGGAGAATCTTTTGTTTTCATAGTCTGTACAGTGGTTTACAACTAATTTAACATTTTTGAGTTTTCATAACTTCCACAATTTCTGATATAATTAACTTTCAACATTATAATGTTTTGGCATTCTACTTATCTTTGTATCTGAGAGACATGTTTCATCTTGTTTCGATGTTACTATAACTCAAAGTTGTTCAGAAAAGTGTAGCAAATCTCTGCAAATTCAATAGCATTTCTATGAATTTCTATGCAGTTTCTATGAGGGGGGAAAAAGAAAACGTTTTCTCTCCTCGGGGATTGATATGACAGTTAAGGCTGAAGAGATGGCTCAGTGGTTAATAGTGCTTACTATTAGAGAGGACTCAAGTTCAGTTCCCAACATCAACATTAGGCAACTAGTAACTACCTGTAATTGAGCTGCAGGGAAACTGACACCTCTGGCTTTCGTAGATACCTGCAATTGTTTACACATATCCATACACATACACACAACTAAAAATAAATTATTGAATATCACATGACCATGAATTTAAGTATTATACAAGTATTCCTTATTAGATACAAACATTATTATTCTTTGAATATTATCTTTCTGGTTAATGCTGAAATGAAGAAAAATATTCAAATATATGTTCCTTTAATGAATGATTCACCTGGGCAATGATATAGGTAATGACACTGTGTAAAAACATATTGGAATAATGTTATAGTATGGCAGAGCAAGTTATGAGAATTGAATACACAGTAATTTCAAACTAGTCATTGACTTTGCTCCCATTGTTAAAGTGAAGCAGTTGCAGAAATGCCCACAGTGACTGTTTTCAAGGAGAATAAATATCTCCTCACTTGCTGGAATCTAAGGCCATGACTGGATTAAGGAAAAATGTCATCAATCCTAATTTCTCACTAATTAGGCACCAAATAATTTTATAGTCATTAGTTTAGCATATAACAGATATATAGGTTTCATAGCTTTTATTTAAAACTATTTTTAACAGATACATAGGCATCAGTTTTTATTTAAATTATAAACATATATTAAAATCAATGACTTGTTGTAATAATTCAGTTGGATTGGAATTCCTGATTGGTCAATTGGATTATTTGAGTGGCTCATGGAATTAAAATATACTTTAGCTTGTTATCAATAAAGCATAAATAAAATAGGGTACTCAAATGCCTTCATATGTAGTAAATATATATGTTTTTCATGTATAGAAAATCAAATGGAATGCTCCTGCTGTATAAGTGCTCAGTAAATCATCATTACTACCACGGAGATAAAAATTCATTCAATTCTAAAATAAGCTTCCAATTCAGTTTGGAAGAAAGTAATAGCAATGAATGGAACCTGAGAATGTTGAGAGTCTGGGCTTAGCATGGAATTCTGAGGTTCCTGTGTTCTAAAGAGGGAAACTGGAGCAGTTTTGTTCTAGACTCACAGAAGTCAGGCACAGTGAGACCAGGAAGCAAGTGTTTAGGACACAAGAAACACAACCCCAGGCAGAGGGAATCGTTTCTGTGGCCCATTTTCGATTTCTGAAGGAGACTTCTTGGCTAAAGAGCAGGACAAAAAGTTGTTTCAGGAGAATAGGCTCCTGTGGCTGCAGAACTTGCTACATTTCCTTCTGTAATGTGGGGTAAGTATGGGACTGGAGACATTCCAATTCTAATATATGGTAATCATCAACAATCAGGTCGTGCATATTATGATCATTCCAATGCAATAATTCGTTTTTCTCAAACTACATGTAGAATCATTTCTCAATATCCCCAGGAGATTGGTTCTAAAAGGCTTCCAACTTAAATATCAAAATCCATGAACAGGCAAGCCTCTTATGTAAAATCACATATTTGCATGGCCTCTATAGATCCTCCTGTGTAGGAAAAACATCTCTGGCTTACTTATAGTATTGAATGCAATGTAAATGATGTGTAAATAGCTGTTCACTGCTTAGGGAATAATGACAATAACACAGGTCAGGTTCAGTAGAGATGCAGCTTTCTTCCAAAATGTCTGTTTGTGGTTAGTTTAATCCACAGGTGCAAAAACCTCTGATCCAATGGCCACTGTATGGCTTTTTTTTCTTTCTATGTGTTTGTTAGGCACAATATAGCACAAGTAGTCCTTATGTTTGTGTCTAACAATAATTCTTCTTGACTCTGAGATTGTATTAAATAAAATGTTGTAAAAATTTCTAACAATCCTTGTAGAGTATAATCTACTCTTCTTTTGTTAATTTTCTGTTTACCTTTCCTTTTTGACAAATCATCATAGAATGCATATCAGGAATTATGGCTTCATAAGTAAAATATGTAAATTGAAATCTAAGTTTCCATGGTTAAGAAATAATGAAAGTCAAATAAATAAAAAAGGAAATTAAATTAGTTTATATTTTACATATCACTTCTAATTCTTTTTTGAAAAGGATGAGAAGAGATAGATGGATAAAAATAAATTTTATTTTACTTTTACACATGAAAATTTAACATGAAAATTCAATATTTTTGTTTTAGTAAACTTTAAAAATCACTTTTGGCTCACTCATAGTAATTTCATGTATTTATACTGTACAGTGTGATGTCTAGATTCATATATACTTTGCACAGTGGAAAAAATTCCTGGTAGCCAATATAATACCTAAAGCATGTTGTTATGTACAAGACATTCAAAGTCTTCTTTTGGTATTTTGAAAGTGCAATAATTATTAATTCTTCCCACACTACTGTGCAACATAACATCAGAATTTATTGCCCCTATTTTACTCCAACATCTTATCTCTTATTAGACCTCACTGGTTCCTCCTCCCACCTACTTTCCTTATCATCTGGTAAACCTCTGTTCTACCTTCAACTTCTTTGAGGGTGAGCATTGTTTAGATTCCACATTAAAGTGTCTGGCTTTCTGTCTGTACCTGGATTGTTTCACTTCACATACTGACCTCCATGCCCATTTGTGGCAGGTAAATGGATTTTAGCTCTTATGACCCAGGACTCTTTTCTTACCTATTCATTCAAAGATGGACATTTAGGCTGATTCTACAGGCTTATCTGTTACAAATAGTGCTGTGATAAATACCATAGTGCCTCTATCTCTTCACCACATTATTTTATTTCTTTTGAATAAGTACCCAATAATAAGATTATTGGATTACACATTACTTAACTTTAACTTCTTTTTGTTTTGTTCTGTTTTGTTTTGTTTTTTCGAGACAGGGTTTCTCTGTCTAACAGTCCTGGCTATCCTGGAACTCGCTTTGTAGACCAGGGAGCCTCGAATTCATTGAGATTCGCCTGCCTCTGCCTCCCAAGTGCTGGGATTAAAGATGTGTACCATCACTGCCCAGCCACTGTTTTTTATAGAAGCCTTCATACTACCAATTGTTATTGCTATACACCAATATGTTTTGGAAATTTTCTAAAAATATGTTTTGGTATGTGGTTATTTGTTACTTTGAAAAGACTTTATTTCATTATCTTTTAAATTACATTTTCAAACCTTTATCTAAAAGTATTCCAATGAATAATCTCTAAATACGCATGGTGTGTTATTTCTTTCCTTTCATGGCATTACCGATTTAATTCAGAACATAAGTCAATACTTTTTAACAAAAGGATCCAACTTGTTGCATTGACAATTATAATAATATTTATTCCCTCTGTTTAGCTTTAGAGTTCAATACAGCAAATGAAGCATACTATTGAACTTAAGATGCTTATAAATTTTGCCATAAAATATGTAGAAGTAATTTCTTAATTATGTGATTACTGACACTTTAAACACAGGAGACAATGCTTAATGATGAAATTCATGAATGACTGCAGGCTGCCTATTGATTTTATTTGTAAATATGCAAGAATTTAGAAAATATTCTTTTCTACTATAGTATTTGTGAACATAAACATTAATGCCTCAGAGACAATTTTTACTTGAAGTTTGAGTAAATCTTGATTTATTTTCATTACCTAATAAATTAGTTTTCTTGGATTGTATATATTTGGTAATAACTTATGACTGGTCATCTTGCATCCAAAGTCATATGAAAATATGGGTTTGGATTAGATACTTTTTATTTCAAAATACTGGTTATATACACATCTAATTTCTTATCTGTAGGAAACTGTCAGTTATTCATTATCAACTCAATGGTAAATAAAGGCCATTTGATATTTACACGAACTATACTAGTCAATGAAGATAAAGTTGGCCAGACTAATAATATTCTTATGGAGATAAAAAGTAAATAAACACAGAATTAGAGAAACTCTGTGGGATGATTTAGAAGGGGAAACAGAATCAATAACCCTTGTGTGAAATGAGTGACAGACAGGTTAAGAGAGGACCAGAGAGGAGGGGAAAATCCCCCTAGTAAGAGTACATGAGACATGAGAAATTATCGAGTCCTTGAACAATCTGAATTTGAAGAACAAGTTGTCTACTGTCTAGAAAAGTACAGATGAGCTTTGCTGGCTTGTTTTATTCTACTTACATTTTGGAGCAATGCTTGAGTGGGTGGGAAGATGAGCTCTGAGAAAATGTTCCACGCTGTAGATTCTCAAAGGCTAGAAAGAAATGCCCCTGGACTGAGAATATATCTTGGGAACACCAGAATGGAACCTTTCAGTCAAAAGCAAAAGTTGGTGTAGTTCCTGGCAATCTTTAAAGGGTGAGGTTTCTGCCTTTTATTTCCAGTGTGCCCTAGGGAAGAAGTTAGCAAAGAGCACAAACACTGCCATCTCCAGTTACTAATCAAGGTCTGTGCGTGTTAATAATCCTTGCTTAAAATCAAAGAGGCAGGAGAGCTGTCCGTTCACTGTGACAGTACATCACCTGCACCAGGTAACCAAACTGTTTTTCGTTTAATAATGGGGGCTCTTCTGTCTTTGTGTATGTGTTTTGTGATGGTGGTGGTTGTTATTGTTATTATTTGCAGAGGTGTGGTATGAATGTTCTTGGGTATCCTGGCCCTATAAGTGTTAGTGAATCTGGTTAATTGAGAATAGAAATGGTTGGGGGCAGCGAAACAGAAAGGGAGGTGGCGGTAGAGGAGAAAGCAACCATGAAGTAAGACACTGTCTCTGATTTTTATTGGTGCTTATGGTATTTTTAACCTTTTCCAGAATGTTCACTATAAATTGTTTTGTTTGAGTGAATGTAAAGTAATTAGGTCTGGATTTTTTGCCTCGGTTCTGTGCATCAGTCATAACCATTTGATTATTAACAGAGGTGCAAGTACCATTTAAACATTTGCAAAATGTTCAGGAGACTGTGCCCAAACACAGTGGAGAAGAATCTCTAAGTTCTCATATCACAGCCTTTTGAGGGTTTTTAAGCCTTTCCCTTAGCTCCTAACTATTCACTTAGTTTTCTGTGTATGCATAACTTAGCAAACCCAGTAAACTACGTGACCCCCTAGTGTTGCTACCATGGCTGAAGTTCCTGGCTTAGATTAGCCCATGATAAGTACTGATTGAGGTTCCTGCTCTCCTTCCTTATTACAAGAGAGGAGACTGAGTAGAGGAAAGCAAGGCCACCTTATTCATTATGTATAGCTCATTAGTTCCCTGTCAACTTCCCTTTCCCTTTAATCAATTGAAAGAAAACAGCCTTACAGATTTTTAGGAGGAAACACATGGGGCTGTAGTTCATCAGCACTGTGTGAAGTTAAATTTAAAGGTACAGGCGACCTCGACTCTGAGTTTTCACCATGGTGCCTCACATACATCCTGTGATCAATAAGAGGAATGGTATTCCACCCCCTCACAGCTCACCTCCTCCTGTCTGTGCTTTCCAAACAACAGTTAGTCATCTCCAAAACATGTTCCCCTTGCAGTAGGCTCCAATCTTTGCTATACATTTCACAGAAGAAAGACAACACATCTCATTAGTGAAATATGCCTGTAAAATAATGAACTAATCAAGTTAGTCATTCTAAAAGTCGGGTTGTTCTGAAACGTCTGTGTGAATGCTGTATTGTTTCGAAGGGGTTGCCCTGAGGGAGGTTGTATTTATTGAGTGGGTGTTGCCTTTCATGGAGTTTCTTTCTGTTATCGCCTTTGGATTAATACTGTTTAGTATTTATTTTAGAGAATTAGAACAAAATTAACAAACAGTGTTTGCCATCATCACTATATTTTTTCTGTATGCATTTGTGAATATCTTGGGAAGAGTAATAAAAAAATACAAATAGGTTAATACTGACTTTGATACTGCCTATGATTTTATACTGTTATATGAGGTTAGAATGCAGCCAGAAATGACCTATCTTGGAGACTGTAGCTCACTTCACCACAGAGATACAGATGTGAGTCACCAGAAACATCTTCCTCTCAGAGACTCTGGCTTAAGCAGAATAAACTTAAATGTTTTTTAAGTATATTAAAGAGATGCAAGATGCTGGACAACTAAATTTTCATATGTCATTGAAAATATCTCCTCTGTGTTGCTTAGCATAGTCAAGAGGGGAAGATGAAATATTTGAAAAAAAAGATTTTTTAATTCAAGAATTCTAGGAAAAATGAACAAATTATGTCCTCATGTAGGAAGAGGCATCCACTGTATCAGACATTGGTCAAGCAGACTTAGTGTCTCACACCTGTATCCAAGACTTGGAAGCCTGGAGAAGAATTGCTGTGGATTCCAGACCAGTCTGGACTCCACTGTGAGGCCCTGTCTCCAAACAAACAACATCCAAATGTATCATTATAGAAAAGAGAAACTGCAGCTTAACACCAATGGATTCTTTCCACTTTAAAATGTTTTATATTCATTTTCTGAGTATAGTATTCTCAGACTTCAGACACAAAATTAAGATTTTTTATGCACTATTTTGAAAATGAGATTAAAACATCCATTTATACACCAGTTCTCACATGAAGACAAGCACATATCAAAAATATTTTTTAAAACTGTGTTTCTACTTCACTGGCCTTCTTCAAATCCCAGTAGGCTTTCCCGTCTCTCCATTCCTATTGTGTTGAAAACCATACTTTGCAGTGTACAGAGATCTGAATGGAGTGGGCTGTGCAAGTTAGCTTCCTAAAGCTGAAAAATACTGAGAATCATTGAATTAAACTGTAGCTATTCGAAAGATATTGAATAACAATCACAGGTTTACAATGGATTTAATTGTTCATTAATAAAAATTCTATCTGGGGTTTTAAAAAAATAGACATTTTAAACCAAGAAAAATACACATAATGAAGACAGCTGCTTTTGAAATGATGATAAAACAAAGGCGCACATGCTTCTGTCTTAAACATTAGGCCACTCCATTACAGAAGCTCTTTGCTGTTTCAAAGGCACAAGCAGGCTTCAAATGGGTCTGCACATACACTTGCGGACAAGCTTACTCTCAAATCAGGCCAGTTAATAGCTTCTTCATTCTTTGAACCAAATTCAAAACTCTTACTTTCATGGTATTAAATAGATAAATCAAATGTTCCTGTAATGCCGACTTTCCTTTAATCCATCCCCGCCCAAGTTTAAGGACTGCTGTCACAATGCCAGAAGATGTAGACCATAAAGAAGACCTGGGGTAAGTTTTGTAACACAGTCTCAGTGCTGTGCCCATGGAATGCCTTTCAAGACAAACAAAATCACCTTTAGTTCCTTAAAGGACCTTTTGAAGATGTAACAGAGTAAAATGAAACATACACCATATAGCAAGAAGTGCCACTTGTATTAAGTTTCAAAAATAGAAGTGCTTGTGTTTTCTTTTACCTTGCATTCACTTTATATGTTGTGGAATACTATGATTACCATCCATAAATAAGCAAAAATATTGGCCAAGTATAAAAGTGATACAAAAGGGCCTCAAAAATCATCCTATTTCTCCTCAAATCCTCCCATTCTGAAAGAAAAAAAATGTTCCCAATTAAATCAAAACATTTAGTAAAGTTGTTAATTAGTTAAACCTTTAAAAAGTACTCTTCTATGTTCTTTATCTATTCACTCTGTTATCTTGATTAAGATATAAAATTTACCGGCTAAGCAATCCCTGATGCAGATTTAAATCACAATAAATTATGACACCAACATGGATTCCCTCAACAAATATAAAGTTACCTTTCATTTGGAATACTGAAAGCATCCCTAGAAAGAAATCACATATACATGCAGTGTATTCATACACATACAAAGGTGTAGTGACTTCTAAATCCAGTGTTCCTACAGGAGACAATCATCAATTTAATGATATGTAATATATGAAACTATTTATCTAAATGAAGATCACTTTCCTTTACCTGTAGGTTCTAAGATTAAGACTCCCACATCCTCATCCTTATTGTATTGTAACGTTCTCAAAGAGTGATAACTACAAAAGAATTGGGGGGGAAATTTCACTGAGATCATCAACAGAATTAACCCATCATGTATTTTGTGTTTATTCAGGCCCTGTGAATGTTGATTATCTAAGGTATGCACAGGCCATTTTCTCTTAAAAATTTACAAAGGTTATCTAACAAGCCAATACTTTAAATGGAAAACAAACAAACAAACAAAAAACCCACTTTCAGTGCAAAAGAGAGGTCCAGAATTTTAAGGAGACTATATTTTTGAAGACAAATTACCACCAGTCCTACAAGAGGGTTATATTCATGTTTGTAAGTTTTTTAGGTATAATTCTGAAAAGTTTTGCATGCTTTCAAAAAACATTTTGCTTTTGTTAAAAAACTACACTGGTATTTGCCAGTGGAAGAAGGCCCAGTCTTTCTTCCTGTTGTCATGATGTCAGAATAAGCATATCAAAAGAATGAAAGGCTGTAATCATTTTTTTTCTTTTTAATGCCCTAAGAAATAGGTCAAATATATAAGGAGGAAGGTACTAGACATTTGCTATTTCTGTTAATTACATTTTTTTTAATTAAAATTACCTAATTTAATCCTGGTCTCCAATTTTCCACAACTGTATTTTTAAGCCATGAACTAATAAAAACACTGCTCAAACCAACCAAACATAAATACATGACAATAAACAAAGAAAAATTCAAATGCACAAATTTGAGAGTTGGGGTAGTAGTGGGTGTACTTGGGAGGGTTTGGGGGATGGGTGGGAAGGGAAAAAACTATGTAAATAGACTATAATCCCCCCAAAAAATTAAAACAAAAAAATGAAATTAGGATTTTGGTATTTTAAACATAGTTTTGAGTTATCTAAGTGCCTAACCAAATTATTACCATAAAAATCATAAGATCATTTCAGTCCTGACTAAATGTCTTTCTTTGATCCATTTAGTCTAATTTTCACTTATAGATTCTACCACTTATTACACCACTTATAAAACCCCAACAATAAAAGACAAGAAAGGGTAACACGGATGTGAAAGGAGCAAAGTAGGTAACATATATGTGTGAAGGTGTCAAAATGAAGCCCGTTATTTGAATGTAGGTTTTAAAGTAATAAGAATCAATAAAGGCTTTAATGGAGCACAGTGTCATTAGTTGATCAATACCTTTCTGGAACACCTTTAAACTCAAAGAAAAATAAAATTTCCTTAATTAAATAAAAAGCTCCCTTTTATTCTTTTCACATTTATTAAAAAATAAACCCGTAATCTTCTAAATCCTTTTCCACTGACAGCATGATAACGTCTGTCTCTACACATGTTGCAGCCCTTTGGTTGATTCCAGCTTAGAGTGATGAGTAACCATGGCTCCATCCTATTTTCCACATGACATCAGTGGCAGAGAGGCATTCACCGGCCCTGTCTCCTGGAGAGCTCTCCCTGAGGTACAACTGGAGTTTCTGTAAGAGCGTTACTTACAGGAATCCAGTCTGGACTCTACATTAAAGCTAGAAGCTGCCAGTGCTGTGAGGTTCACAAGACAAGGTTTCTTATCTCTAGGATTTTATGCCCTTCCCCCAAGAAGCTATGCTCCTGCTTCTTGGCAGGGAATCCACCTCTGGGCAAGAGGGTGACAGACCCCCCTTTGATGATGGGCGCCTACAGGCACAGCGGGCAGGCTCTTGCTATTCATCGTGCTGCACAGCTGTGGCAGTGGCCTCATGTCAAAAATGGGGGAGGGCTTCAGTTTACATGAAAGGGAAGACAGTTGCAGAGTGAACTGCTTTAGACTCTGGATTTCTGGCCTCTGAGAAGTCAGAGATTTAAGATCTAACCTCTGTTTTACTGAAACATCATAGTTATAATGTTGCCTCTTCCCTATAAGCTCACATTGAACAAAGTTCCAATGGCCATGTTTTTGTGCTCCCAGGATATATTTGCACATATGACAACCTTCATGCTTCCTCAGTGTTGGTAGTTTTATCACTATCCTCTGCCTCCATCGTTCTCTCTATGTCTCTGTCTGTCTGTCTCTCTTATTAAATCCTATGCTCACCATGAAATGGTTTGTTGACCCATTTCCATTAGTCTTACATGCCCTGCTGGATTTCAGGGGCATCAATTTGGAAGATTTCTCCAACCTGAGAACTTGGGAACAGAATGTTCACACATGAAAGAAATGATCTGTTCAAATCTTGAAAAGTATGGAGGCATGTTCTCCAGACATTTTTACAGTTATTGAAAGAGAATCTATAGCTGGTGGCTATTTCCAGCCGGGCAGCACTAAAAGCACATAAGGAGTTAACCCAAGTGTATAAATGAATATGCTAATCAGTGCATAATTTATCTCTGAAGAAACATATTTATTGTGTCCGCTATTTGATTAGATGGCTTCAATGTTCAATTAATCAGTTGCCTTTCAATATCATTCCTGAGCTGTTTAATTAATCTGTAGCTCCGCAACCCTATTCATCCTCACAGCAGTTTCTTGCCCTGCTTCCAATGACAAAACCCAGGAACTGTGCCACATAAAGACTTTATGTCAATGTCAGGTGAAGGTTGATAAGTAGCAGGCTTCTTTTTTCTCTATCAGGTTAATCAAACCAATCAGCCTTATAGGTTTTACATTTGTCAGAAAATTTTAATGGGTTGAAACTAATGAGAAATAGAAGAGAAAAACCAACAAGAGAATGTTGGCTCTGCTTGGATACCTCAAGGCGGTATACTACTTTTTATTAAGCAGGGTGTTTTCTCCTGATTTTCCAGATGAGGAATTTAAAACATACCACTGATTGAACCAGAGACCAGTTTCTGAGCAGCTTCTCATTAGCTAGTGAAATGTGATACAAACCCCCATCTTTGAAAACAACCTGTGATCTATGCACTTATTCCCTTCTGGGAACCATTTAATCCTCCCCTAATGCCATCAATAGTTGCAGTAGAAGTTCTATGAATGCTTAGTCCCTTTGAGGTGATCTATGCGTGACAGAAGCACCTAAGATATCCAGAATTTAAATCACATCTTCATTGGATCTTGATATCCTGATTTAATGCCATTACATTCAGCTATTAGAAGCCAAGATTCACAACAACAACAAAAAAACCAAAGAATGATGAAATTATAACTTTGATTTTAATATATATGTAATTCTGAAAACTGTAGCAGCCTTTTGACAAGTGGTTTTCCTTTCCTTAACAAGTAATACTTTATACAATAATATTTCCCAAATTTCACTCATACCCTGAAAAGATTACAGATTTTCTGAGATTATCGGGCGGTTAAGTTGGTCTCATTTTGTTAGCAACTAATTCTAAGCAACAAAGAGAGTGAATTGGCTCAGAATATTAGGAAGTATAAGGGTTCAAACCATCTGACCCGCTGACTGACGGCACTAAGTATTGAAACATATCACTTTAAAAGTCATCTTTCACAATTTTTTAAATCATGTTTTCCTCTGTATTGACTTCATTTTTAGATGTGATCTGAGCAATGGTCTCCGAGGTTTAGAATGTAGACTCTAAGTCAATGTGTCTTTCTTTCAGCATAGTTCCTTCTCCTGTCAGCCGCTTGCATCCAAATAAAGTCAGAATTCATTAATAAGATCGTCCTCATTCTACACTAGTTAAATAGGCACATAATAAATGCTCGTGAAAATCTGTTGTAGTAATGGTCCACTATATTAAAACAAACCTTTGTTCAGTTGCTAAAATAAATAAAGGCAAATGCTTTCCTTTTATGGTACTTAAACTGAAGTACCATTCGTGGAGCCAGCAAGATGGCTCAGAAGGTAAAGACACTTGCCAACAGACCTGATGACTTGAGTTCAATCTCTAGGGCCCATGTGGTGGAAGCAGAAAAGTGACTCTAGCAAGTTGTCCTCTGACCTCCACATGTGCACCATGGCACATGTGTGTGTCTCATGTGTGTGTGTGTGTGTGTGTGTGTACACATTAAAGAAGTGTAAAGTACTATTTTTGAACCTTATGATAAGTATATTGAGATATTTTTCCAAAGTCTAGTTTATATAAAGAAATATTTGTTAGAGATAATAGTTTAAAATATGAAAACCCAATGTTGAAATTGTCAAGTAGATAACAAACAAGGATGTATATGTAAAGTGGAATGTCTTACAGGACACAAATTATCACTATGAAGTTATTTGCTAAATTGAACTTTAAAAATAATTTCAGTGTATTAGGTACAAGCTTCCTTTCATAGCGTTTTCTGTGTATTTTTAGCAAAACTATTATCACACATTTGTAATGACTGCTTATACAAGTTTGAGTAAGATCTATCAAGCAACTTTGCATCACATTCTTGGACGTCTATCCATTTCTCCTGTGGAGCTAGAGGAAAGCGATATGCATTCAGGTGCCAAGAAAATGAGGAAACAAGCACATAAGTGCATGAAGGCAAATTGGGAAGATGTGTGTGTGGGAGTGCTATACAATTGCGGGATGAAGACACATGTGACGAGTACCCCAATAAATAGAGAGGTGTGGTGGGCTGCTTCTTCGATTTCAAAGATCCAGAAATCAGAACTCTCTGTTACTGGTGCTCTTTCCCCTGTCCTCACGTCTTCTTACACATTGTCCACTCTTCCTGGAATGTCCTTGCACCCTTGAGTGGTGACTCAGAAATCCCTCTCGCATTCCAGGAGGGTGTTGTCAGGAGTGTCTTCCCTGTCAGAAGGCCAACTGAGTTGTGTCATTATCACCGTACATACAAGCTTGTACCAAGAACACTTGTGGAATCACTTTGAAATTTTAATGACAGTGGCTGTGTAGGGTCCATATCCATACCACCAAAACCTGGTAGAGTCTTAGGAAAATCACAGGTAAGCAATATATACAACTTGGATGAGTGAAAGGATGCTAGTAGATGTATAAGAAATCTGCTAGACATACTTATTATATAAAAACAAATATCTTAGAGCTTTTTTTTTTTTTTTTTTTTTTTTTTTGGTTTTTTGAGACAGGGTTTCCAGGGTTTCTCTGTGTAGCTTTGTGTCTTTCCTGGAACTCACTTTGTAGCCCAGGCTGGCCTTGAACTCACAAAGATCTGCCTGCCTCTGCCTCCTGAGTGCTGGGATTAAAGGCGTGTGCCACCACCGCCCAGCCTTAGAGATCTTTCATAACCTTCTTTTCTGTACACTGAATTTTCACCCATGCATGTGTGCATGTACACACACACACACACACACACACACACACACACACACTCACACACACACACATTCATGCATGCACATGTACACATTTGTTTGAGCCAGCACAGTGTTTTCCAAAGTCTCCAACTTGAAGACTTCCATCTAAGTCTAAGAAGTTTTTCAACACATTGCAAAGTATATGTTAGGCCATAACAAGCTTAAGATTTCTTCAGGATTCCCTGAGTTCTGGCTAATATTTGGCTGTGGGTCTGCATCTGTTTCCATCAGTTGCTGGATGACAGTTGAACTAGACACCAATCTGTGTATAGCAGAATATCATTAGACATCATTATGTTGACTTATTCTTTTGTCCAGTCATGTTTGGTTCTATCCTAGGTCTCTGGGTCATCCAGCCTGTTGGTCCTGGTGCTCAAGGCAGTGTTAGGGGTGGGCTTACTCTCATGGCATGGGTTTTAGGCTAGACTGTTCATTGGTTGGTCACTCCCTCTATCTCTAGAACACCCTTTATGCCAGCACATCCCACAGTCAGAACAGACTGTTGATCAAAGGTTATATGAGTGGGTTATTTTCCCATTTCCCTCCACTTTGTTTTACCTGGTCAGAAGAAGGGCAGAAAGGATTGTAGGAACCAGAAGGGTCAAGGACACCACAAGAAAATTCACAGAACTAACTAACCTGGGCTCATGGGGGCTCACAGAAACTGAACTGACAATCAGGCAGCCTGCAGGGAACTGATCTAGGCACTTTGCATATAAGTTACAGTTGTGTAGCTTGGTCCTCTTGTGGGACTCCTAATAGTGGGGACAGGGGATGTCTCTAACTCTTTTGATGGATTTTGGTCCCCTACTTCTCATACTGGGTCACCTTGCCCAGCATTAATACATGAGGAGGAGGTGCTTAGTCTTACTGCAACTTGATATTCCATGTTTTGTTGATACTCATGGGAGATCTGCCCTTTCCTAAACAGAAATGGAGGAGGAGTGAATTAGGGGGTGGGAACAGAAGGGAAGAGTGGGAGAAAAGATAGGGAGGAAAGGAGAGAGGGGATGTAAAGTGAATTTAAAAAAGATTTTTTAAACTCTGGTGATTCTGTGTTACCCCTTACAAAACATGAATATTACCTGTGAGACTGGGTAAATCACTGACTCTTGTTTTTGTTTGTTTGTTTGTTTGTTTGTTGTTGTTCAATAAAAAAAAGGCCAGTCAAATCATGCACCTTTACACAGGCCAAGGGTAGAGCCTATTCCAGTAAGTACATACATAAAAATGTCACTAAGAATGCCAAAAATAAGGATTGCTTTAGATGGCGCTTTTGTGTTTGTTTTAGGGGATCAGATTTTGCTTTGGGGAATTAACCCATTGTCTGTCATGTGTGTTTCCTGGATACTTAACATACTCAAAATTTTAGTTCCTAATACAGATTGGATTTACAAGGAATAGTTTATTTCAAAAATTACCTACATAAAAATAAGGGCTACCTTCTTTTGGTACCTAAGGTCCTTCTGATGAGTATATGGTAAAGTGGATACTGGACATGATTTTTTTCCTTTGCATCTATGAAAGCTAGCACTATCTATTCATAGCTGAGAAAATCTTATTTTTAAATCTTCTTTTGCATCTCCTCATTCGGCTACCCAACACACTACATTTTACTGCTGAAATAGCTCTGCCGTGAGATTTCCAACTGTTCCTGTATCTGGAAATCATATTATTTCTCAGAGCAAATTGCTCATCTAGAAATGCCTTCCCTACTTACATACTGTTTAACCACAGTGCTTGTAATCATGCCCCTGAAGTTACCCAGGAGATAGGTCACAATGGATGTCATCTTGTTCATCCTATTTCAGTGATGAGCAGCAGATATAAAATTAATGATGTCTATTGAAGATAATAGTGAAAAACTCAGTGCTTGCTTTACATCAGGGTCAACCTGATGGAGGACCAAGATCCAAGCCGTATGATACAAAGTTGGGTCTTGGTAAAATTTTTACTTTGCCTTCCAATTATATCATAAGCTACAGAAGAAATAGTTTATCGCCCATGCGGTATGTTTTGTTTTGAAAATATATTGTGTGTAGTAAGAACTCAGTTGGTAATTACTAAGTGTTAAAAGCACATCAACAAATTTTCCTGTGGCACATCTAATATTCCAAAAATAGAGACCCCATTGTTGTATGATTATTAAATAGCTACACTGATAGAATGTATCAACTTCCTAGGGAAGTCTCTCCTCTTAGATGCAGTTCTCCTCCAGGTTATACAACACTCTAATTGATCATAGGGTTTGGACAGAGAAGAAATAGTAACCAGTGGGGGCAAAGGCTTACCTGGCAAAAATGTCATAAGCACATTTTCAATAGGTTTTCTGATAGTGGAAACGAGCATAAGAAAATCTTCTGGAAACTTAACTCAAGAAGCATCTTGTGTAAAAGAGGACAGACTCAAGACAGTTTGGGAAAAGAGCAACCAAGTGAGATAACTTTGATGGACCGTGGTGGGCACTCTCTTTGCCATGACTAATTGAGAATTGATTGGGCATGCAGAAAGGTTATGTTTTATTAAGGGAAACCTTTCTCCCTTTTGTCGTTATGAAATCCGCTCTTCTGCAAATGTTATTCCCTTCCCATACTAAACCCTCATTAATTTATAATTTACCACATTGCTTTAAGAGTGCTGCAGAGATTTCCTGTTTCTCTCACGTGTCCTGCCTCTAATAGAGAAAGTCAAGTCGGATACAGGTTAAAATGCCTCTTGTCTCAGGGGCTGCATGTCAGACATGCCGGTGCCAACACTTTTCCCCAACAATCTTTAGATGTTGTAAATGTTTCAGAATGCTGTGTTGCAGGCACCGTGAATGTGACTTGGGCTCTACGATTATTTCACTCCTGACTATAAATTGACAGTGGTTGTCAGAATCTGGAGTCAAAGAGAGACAGCTACTTAGGGAGTCTGTATTAAATTTGAGGACTAATCCTCTTGGGGCGGGGGCTCACAATTTCATCAAGTATGGATCTAGGGTCAGAGGCAATAGAAATGGAGAACAGGAAATAAGCACCGTTTCCCTTCATAATTCTTCTCTCTGCAAGTGGATTTGACAGAATCTGGGAAATCATCAAGTAGAAAAGGAGTCAGAATGGCTCTCCCATTTCTGTTTGTCCAAAAGAAGAGAAAGGAACTCAGGAAGCAGGAATTTTAGCATCCATGTACTTGGAATTCTAGTTTGCTAATACATAGGGAATAGGAGGATAAATCAGCAATGCAAACATTTTACTATTCTCAAATGTAAAATGCTTAAGAGATACATAGATATAGTTCTAAAATCTTTTGTGTGCTTTCAAATATATTTGGAATATGTTTGCATGAGTGTGTGTACATTTGTGTGTGAGCATGCTTTTGCATGTATTCATACATGTATATGTTTTTATTGACAATAGATTCTTTTCTCATACAATATATCCTGATTATAGTTACCCCTCCCTCTACTCCTCCCAGTTGCTCCCCATCTCCCCTTTCCTACAGATCCACCCCTTTCTGCCTTCAATTAGAAAAGAACAGGCTTCTAAGAGAGAATAGTCAAACATGAAAAAATAAAATAAATAAAATGTAGCAAAAACATTCATATTGAAGTTGGACTTGGCAACCCAACAGGAGGAAAAAAGTACCAAGAGTAGGCAAAGGATTCAGATATCAACTTGTTCTCATAGTCAGGAATCCCATATAAGTCCCACACTAAGCTAATAGCTGTAATATACCTATGCAGAGGACCTGGTGTAGACCTATGATGGCCCTGTGCTTGCTGCTTCAGTCTCTGTGAGTTCATATGCACCTTGCTTATTGGATTCCAAGGCCTGTGTTCCCCTCAAGTCTTCCATCCCCTTTGACTTTTACAATTGTTCTGTCTCCTCTTCTATAGGATTCCCTGAGCTCTGGGGTGAGATATTTAATGGAGACCTATGATAGACACTCTCTCTCTCTCTCTCTCTCTCTCTCTCTCTCTCTCTCTCTCTCTCTCTCTCTCTCTCTCCATAATATCTCGTTGTGGATCTCTGTATCTGCTCCCACATGTTGCCAGCAGAAGCTTCTCTGATGGTAACTGGATAAGACACTGATCTCTGAATATAGCAGAATATCATTAGGAATCATTTTATTGATTTTTGTTTGTTTTTAGACTAGTTTTGTTTGGTTTTACGCTAGGTCTCTAAGTTATCTAGTCTCTGGTTCTTGGTTACCCAAGCAGTGTTCTCTACGGATTCCTTCTCATGGAGTATGCCTTATGTCAAATCAGACACTAGTTGGCCACTCCCACAACTTCTCTGCCACCATTGTCCTAGTGTATCTTGCTGAACAGATTGTAGACCAAAGGTTTTGTGCCTGAGTTGGTGTCCACGTTTCGCTTTTGGTAGAGAAGTGAGTACTGCAGAGCACATTCCCACACCAAAGAGACTAGACACAGCGGTAAAAGGTCCATGTAGGCATCAATTTGACTTCTCCATGTTCAGTGAGTTGTGCGGTTGCTTTTATCAGCAATGGGGCCCTGCTGTGAGTATGTGGAGAGCATCACTTTGTCTTAGCATCAGCCTGGGTTGTTTGGGGAATTCCATGAGATCCCTTTGGTCAACCACTTAATTAAATACAGCTTGGTTCCTCCACTGAAAGCTTTGCCTGGCTACAAGAGATGGCCTGTTGAGACTCTCAACTCCCATTACTAGGAGTCCTCATTAGGATCACTTTCATAGATTTCAGGAAGTTTCCACTGTACTAGGTTTCCATACCACAATCCAAATGCCCCCAATTCCAGCCATCTCTCCCTGTACTCTCACCCTCCATCCCATCTCCCCCCACACATGATCCCTCCCATTCCTGTTCCCCCCACTCCCAGTCCACCCACAGCAGCTATTATTTTCTCTTCCCAGGGAGATCCATGTATCCCCCCCAGACCCTTCCTCTTTACCTAAACCCTCTAGGTCTATGAATTGTAGTTTGTTTATCATTTACTTAATGGCTAATATCCCTTTATAACTGAATACATGAAACATTTGTCCATCTGAGTCTGTGTTACCTCATTCAGGGTGATTTTTTCCTAGTTCCATCTATTTGCCTGCAATTTTTATAATGTCATTTTTAATTAAATTAATTTATTTATTTTTACATCTTAAATGTTTCCCCTACCTGCTCTCCTTCCACCACCCCTCAACTTCCCCTCTCGTTTTTTAATAGCTGATTAATATTCCATTGTGTAAAGGTACCACATTTTGTTTTTCCATTCTTCTGTTGAAGGACATCTGTTTTTTTTTTGTTTGTTTTTTTTTTGTTGTTGTTGTTGTTTTGTTTTTCAGTTTCTGGCTGCTATGAACAAAGCCACAATGAACAGGGTTGAGTAAGTGCTCTTGTGGTAGGATGGAGTGTCCTTTGTATATATGCCCAAAAGTGGAATGGCTGTATCTTGAGGTACATACCTGTGTATGTTAGGCATATTAGTATGCTATATTATGAAGAGTTAAATCTTGCAGCTACACAAGGTCCAGAAAGATAACATAAATATATGAAGGAAGCCAGATGTGGAAAGATAGTGCCCAGATCAATTCTATACTATCTATTCAACTGAGGTTCATAATTGACAAATAAGAACACATGCTTAGTGTTACTTAACCTTGTACTTTTTTTTTCTAGGAAAAACTATAAAACTACTTTTTTAAAAATCTCATGTGAATATTTCAACTTATTAAGAATAAAAATTGTATGATGATCAAATTAAATATACATTTGATATTAATTTATTTTTACAGGCTGATAAAACCTCTGGATAAAAGACTTATATTAAGTAATTCAGGAGTAGTGTAAGCCATCCTGTAATTGGATGTCAAAGTAAAGTGAAAGTCAGTGGGTGAACTTGTAAGTGTGCTGGACGAAGGAAGAAGAATGTTGGCAGAGGTTTAGCTAGAGTTCCATGAAGAAGTTGGGATTACCCCGAAACCTGAAGTTTATGTTGTTATCAGCTGGAATAAATGAAGAAGAAATAATAGAGATAATAATGTAAGCAGAACATAAATGGCTTACCCTGAGCAAAAGAGTGGACTGGAGACTATCTACTCTAACTCAGGACATTGCTTTATCTCCTCCAACCTGACTTCAATTTAAAAAAATACTGCATACTTACTTAGAAAATGTTTATTGATTATATACTATGTGCCTAGCATTGTTTCAAATCCTGACGTAGACATCAGGTTGATTCTATATGTATGTTTTCTCTTGTATGCAAACATTTATTGGATCCAACTTTATTCTAAATTGACCACATGATCAGCCCACTCACCATGCTTTACATATTCTAGAAAGAGATCAAGTTCCTTGAGAATTCCTGGAGTCCTAAGAAATAAACTATTAATTCTGTACCATATCATATACTTGTTTCCAACACTCTGGAAGCAAATGAGAATAAGGCAATGTCATAATTTATATAGTTTATATAAAAGTAGGAGTAGCCAAATTCATTTTCTATATCACTATGCAGCCATTGAATGAATACTTACCAAACATACTAAAATCAGCATGGTAATATTTTAATAATTCATGGCTTTAGGTCCTATATCCATTTGTGTAGGGAAGCACATGGATATGCAGAAAGATAAATAGAGAAAATAAAAAAATGATTTCAGAAAAGCAATACTGCAAACATCAAGAAACACCCTTGAATATATATCATCTACATTTCATTTTATAGAGAATTAAAATTGTATCCATGTATATGCATCTTAAATGGCCCTTCAGCTACATCAAAGGCTTGTAACATTTTTTTTAAAATATGACAGTCTAGTTTATAGTCAAGTACATTAAATAATCAAAGGACAATGAGTACATAATCCAGAGTACACATCATAATCGGGTTAAAAGACAATAACTCGCCGGGCGGTGGTGGCACACGCCTTTAATCCCAGCACTCGGGAGGCAGAGCCAGGCGGATCTCTGCGAGTTCGAGGCCAGCCTGGGCTACCAAGTGAGTCCCAGGAAAGGCACAAAGCTACACAGAGAAACCCTGTCTTGAAAAACCAAAAAAAAAAAAAAAAAAAAAAAAAAAAAAACTCAGCTAACCAGTGAATGTGAGTTAACACTTGGAAAAACTTAGCCCAAGCATTCATTGCCAATAGCACAGTAGTCTGCAAAATATAAAGTCAGCAAAACATCTATACTGATATCTCAAATCTAGTATTACTTTTAAAACACCATCAAATAGTTGAGAGTCATGCCAAAAGCTGGAAACTTTAGGCAAGTTAGTATAAAATATGGACTTACAAAGCTTACAGTGTGTAGCATTCCATTCAAAAATTGCTATTGCCAGCCTAATCTTGACATCTATTTCTCACAGATATCCTATCCAGGCGTGTTTCCAAGACACACAGAATATAAGCTGTGCACTCTTGCAATTTAACTTGAAAATCATGAAAGATCAGATCCATATGCACAAGAAAAATAAAGTGTCAGCGTGACCATCTTGAATATTCTTTTTCAAAGTGGCTTCTTCATAACTGGCATACTACATAATAATTATAATGCAATTTAGACTTATTTTGTTGCATACCTTTTGAAAACCATATTTCAGTCATGAAAAGGGATAAGAATCAATATTCACTTAATACATTTGACTTAAAAATGTATACCCAAAGGGAATTCCAGCCTCTGAATCTCAGTCATATTTCACTTCCCTGTGCCCCATTTCTTCTGCGTCAGCACAACATTATCTCAGGCCACAGCCATTAGGGTGGTTTTCTTTCTGTTGCTGACTCTCTCTTGCATTCATTTTACTGCCTGCTCTGATGGAATTTTTATCTTCATAAATGTGTTACCTAATTTGTCTATTTCTGTGCCCTGTAAGCTTTAGTCTATATGCTAAAAAGATAAAGTTATTGTCTCTTCAGGTTATAAAACACCAAAAGTCGAATTTTCGACAGTGATAACTTCATGTACTTTATTGAGGTACTTTTATGAAAAAACAAAACTTTCTAGTTAATTAGTTTATAATTTCTAAATATGTGGATTTGAAGCGTATGAGAAAAAGAAGATTGTTCATGGAGACCTGCATGACAAGGCTAAGCTAATAGATCCTTCTTAGAAGTTAACCTGTGTGATTGCTTTAAAAAAAAAAAAATCTTCGCTTCACTTTTGGATATAATGCAGATGAATCCTTCACTTTCAAAGTAAAGGTGTTATAACCTTCCCCTTGGAGTACCAAGGCCATGGATTCAGAGAAAGCAAAGCTATTCAGAAAATTTAGAATTGCTATTCTTTTTATTGCTAAGCTGCTTTACCTGAAGCCATTTAGTCAATGGTAACATAGTTTCTAGGGGTGGCAAATTACTTTACGTTGATGGCTGACAACTTGTAAATTTGCACCCCTCATGAGGAAGGCCTTTTTAATACAAAGATATTTTATTCATTGTGAGTGAAATGAATCAAAGTCTGAAAAACACTCGCCCGCCCCATTTATGGCTTGTGAACTGTGTTCTCACAAAACTGACCTGTTAACCTTCCCACCACTGCCAATGAGTGCATGAAGCAGGGAACAGACAAGATAGAGATCTTGCATATATTTTTTCTTTTCCAATTATATTATTAGAAAATACTAATGAAGTACCTCATTCTTTTCATGAACATTTTCAATGACACCTTCTACTCAGAGGAATATTAGACTATGAAATGAAGAATAGTGGAACAATTTTGAAAGCATTAAGAAGTAAGCTTACATTTTCATATTATATATGATATCAATTTCAAAACAGGTACAATCTCTGTGTACAAATTTTATTTGTGGGAGACAGGTGAACATTTCAGAAAGGTAAATTGTCCACTTAGCACAGATACTTAGATGGCTTTTGTTTTCTCAAGACAGAAAAATCTCAACATCAATACGGTTAGTGTCTTTGAGTGAAGAAACACAGAATTTCTTTATATTTTCTCTTTTGCATTATAGGTACATTAGAAACTAACATTAATTAACTTTTGACTTATAGGTGTCCTTAGAATAATGTGAAATATTTTATTCCTTGGAGGAATCTGTATGTTACCATCAAAAATGTCCCATCATTTATGGAGTAACCCTTTCTAGAAGAGGTGACTTAATTTTCTGACTCAGTGGAATTTTATCATAAGAATTCTTTTTATTTTCACAACTGTAGGCCCAGGTAAGAGGGCCTACAGTTGTGTGAGGGAGGAATGCATGTCACCATCTAAGAATGCTTCTTGATCTCTGGTTTGCAATTTTTGAGGAATAGTCTCCATTTCTGTCATCGAAGAATAGGTACCTATGTTCTTATAAAAGAAATAATGCCATATGTGTTTAGAAACATTGATTATTAAAGAAATGAGAAGAGGTAGCGTCACATAATAAAAGAGATGAGGATGGTTTTGTCAAAGTGAAAAGCTACTTGAAACTGCTAAGAAGCACAGGCAAAAAGAGGCTCTGAAAAGACGTTGAAGGTTTGAAACATGGCATACGCAATGGAATAGTTTTCAAAAAAGGAGAAACATCTGAGTTGTTATCAGTGTTCTGAGTGGAAATGGACTTTCACAGAAGCATTAGTCAAAACTGTTACATGACATTTTCTTCTCCAGAAAATTCCAAGCAGCTAGGGGCTGGATGCAGGGAAATCTGAAGAGGTGATGTGGCTGAGATGAGTCATGGGCACATAGGTCCAGGCAATGATCAAAGCGCAATGATAATTAGGGCAGAGAAAAGTGCGTCAAGAGAAAGTCTGCTTGGTGAGGATCAATGGAATGGCAGTGCTCTGACTAAGACACTGGTTGTTTTTTGATTGATCTGTCTGAATGTTCTTCTTCAGTTCTCACTCCACCTTCAAAGAAGAAACATGTTTTCATTAGCTGCTTTTCTGTGGTAAAATTCCTTAACAAAAGCAACTCAAGAGACAAGGGGTTTATTTTGGCTTACAGCATGCTGAGGACATCATGACTGCAAGTACTTGAGGCAGATAAACACATTCACAGACAGGAAGCAGAGAGTGACGAATGCCAGCTCGTAACTCACTGTCTCCATCATCTTCATTCCAGGACCCTCCACTTGAAAGTGGTGAATGGACATGGGAGGGTTTCAAGGGTAGTTAGGTGGGTGGAATGAGAGAGAAGAAAGAGGGGAGAAAGTGACGCGATTCTATTTCACTTGAAACATTAAAATAAATATGTTATTAAATAAAAGATGGTTCTTACTATCTTAATTAACCCAGTCAAATGGTGCCTCACAGACATGCCCAGAGGCTAACCTGATCCAAATGGAAGCCTCACAGTTTTGTCTGGAGCCTTGTCTCCTAGGTTGTTCTTGATCCTGTAAAACTGGCAGTAATATTAGTCATGACACTTTTCATCTGAATGCATGGGTGATAATCTTCAATGGGTTTAGGGAATGTTTCATTATAGTTTCTGCCCCAAATATTTTTCTTTTACTATTTCTTTTATTTTTGAGATTATAAGGTATTTACAACATTTTTCCCCTCCCTTTCTTCCTTCCAAGCCCTCCCATACATCCCCCGTCCTCCCTTGAACTCTTTCCATTAATTGTAATATGCACATATGTATATGCACATATATTCCTAAATATAATCTGCTCGATCTGTATAATGTTACTTGTATGTATGTCTTCAGGACTGACCATTTGTTATTGGGTAACTAATTGGTGTGCTCTTCCCTGGGGAAGACCATGTCTCTGCCCTCAGCATTCCTTAGCTGCTTGCAGTTCTTTGGGTAGGGCTGAACCCCCATGGTCTTTCCTGTAAATGAATGTTTTCTGTCCCAACCTCCCAGTCCCAAATAACTGACCCAGAGGCTGAATATGAATTATGAATACTCGGCTGATAGCTCTGGTTTCTTAGTAGCTAACTCTTACATTTAAATTCACCCTCATTTCTGTTTACTCTTTGTCACATAGCTCATAGCTTGTTATCTCATTTTCACATGTCCTGCTTGCTCAGGGCCTGGCTGGACAGGTAAAGAGACATCTCTTCTCACTCCATCTTCCTTCTTCCCATCATTCTCAGTTGGACTTTCCTGCCTAACTTCAACTTTTTATTAACCAATGCTACTGGCCTGTCAGCTTTTTATTAACCAATGAGAGTAATACATATTCATAGTGTAGAAAAGGATTGTTCCACAGCACTTTCCTCTGTCCATTTTGGCAGGTCTATTGTTGCTGTTCTTTTTCAATTTAAGTTTAAGCTACTCTGACTGTTTTATAGGTAAGCATTCATATACACTTGTTAATGAAATACTTCCAGACACATAGGATATTTCTGTAGCTTCTTGTTCTTTACAAAAACACGTTCCTCTCAGAGCAAACCAGACCAGAATCTTGACTATTGCACATCCAATGAAATAGATCTGAGTTTAAGTACAATAAATCAGAGTTGTTGTTTTTTTCAAAACTCTACATTTGATTCACTAATAAAGCAATGAAATTGTCATGCTTTCTATAAGGGTTTGTCTTTTTTTCTTTAATTCAAAGCAGTCTGTGCATAGTTTCAAACACTTTTTTTTTTTTTACTAATTTTCCTTTCACCATTTATTTCTTGGCATTGGCTCTCTAACTTAGCATATGGTGACAGCTGCCTTTTTATTCCTACTGTGTTACCCTTTCTTAACTCCTCAGGACTTTTGGAGGGAACTCTTGCCCTTGAAGGTCGAGATTCTCCTCATTTTCAGTACATTCTCTATTAAGGGCCTTTCTGGTCAACTTGAATATTCTCCAAGGAAGCATGGATAAATAGGCCTTGGTGGCCATGCTCTTTTAAGTACAAATAGCAGACATTTCACCAATTGTGGGCCAGAGACCCTGCAAAGGTATTCACCCATCTTCACGTTTTAATTTAATCGTTATTAAATTATTATGTTTTCACTCTATTCTGAAGATTCCAGTCCATGCACAAGAAGTACTTAAGCACTTTTTCTATAACCATTTTTTTGGATTAAGTAAAAAAAAAACCTCCCCCCCCCAGTTTCGTTAGTTATCAAAGCTATTCTTTCTCATTTGCCATGTGAAACCCAAAGGTTAACTTGTTCATAGAATTTAATCAAGAGGTGACTGTAGTCTCGTGTCCTTAGACATGTAGAATGAAAAGGTTATGAACTCAGAGTGTCTAGAACATTGTTTCAGCGCAGACTAATTAGTGGCAAATGACCTGAATTGATTCTGTCTACATCTACTCAAATGAACAAGTAGACATTTGATTTGCAGTCTCAGATGCTAGAAGCCTGGCTGTGGAGTTCTCCATCAGAAGTCCCAGTGTTGAGTCTTAACAGTTTGAAGGAGTTAGACTTTGTTTTAACAGTCCCATCCAGCGAGTCACCTCCTGAGAAGAGATTAATACTAAACAAGCCATCAGAGTCTAGTTGGTGGGGAAAAATGTAACTGTATCGATTTGAAGGTAAAATAGAATGGTACAGACTTTGGAATGGCATAGAATTCACATCCTCATTTAAATAGGTATGGAGCTTTGAAAGTGTCACTTAATCTCTCAGAATTTAATTTTTTCATTTGTAAAAGGAGTATAATACTTGTTGGATTCTGGAGAGAGTTTCCAGGGGTTAAGATGAGAAGTTTTTGAGATACTCTGGGAAATACGTTATCTAACATGTAAACAACTTCTTTTTCTTAAGCCCTGTGTTTAGAAGAAAAACATTTACATAGTAAGCATGGGATGCACTTGTAACTAGATTCCTTCAGAATGTGAGGCTATAGTTTCAATGCTTAGGTCACAACATAGAATTGCACTAAAATTATTATTAACCGAAGTACAATTAACTAAGGAAGTTTCATATTTGTCAGGAGTGATTAATATGTGGTTTCTGCAACTTAAGTGTCACATGACTTTTCAAACACTCTGAGATATGTTTTTTTTTGTGGCTGTAGCCGGAACAGTTAAAATTGAACTCATAAAACAATTGTAATGAAGTATCTTACTTTTCAACATACCACTGTGAGTCCTGCTATCACACATCACGGGCCAATACTATCTTGGAGGTCTTATACAACTTCATCTTTCTTCGTTCCCCTTCAGTATTTCTGGTTTGCTGAGGTTAGAGATTAGGAATCACAAATTAAGGAACCTCTTTCATGTTTATGGACTAATGAAAATTAGTGGTAATTTATAATATTACTGCTCAAGTAGTTTAAATATAGTAGGAGATACAGGCCATAAAACAGTAGTGATGGGCAACACTAATTTCATCAGTGAATTATGAATGCAGAATGGGAGAGCAATTATGAATGCAGTATGGGAAAAGGACGTCTGATTCAAACTGAGCATGTACTTGAAGTTAGACCAGACTGTTGGCCAGAGTGTTTTATTTTCCTACTGTCTTTTTTCTGGTACCACATCAAAGTGTTTTAAAAAATTTGAAAGGGTGCTAAAAATACCTTCAAATTTTCCATTTAATAAAGGCAAGTTAAATAGGAATATAGCTGATCGGCTGCTAGTTGATTTGAGAGTCATGCTTTGATCCAATGAATGGTTTTTATTGTTTAATACCTTTCCAGAGGAGTAGAGAGAGAGTCAGTCCTATGCTTTATTATCTTGAGGTCAGACCATATTGGAAACTTTGGCCATCATCTATCATTTTAGATGTCATGAAAAAAATTAAAAACTAAGCACCATTTTTCAACTTTCCAGCATTGCAGAAAAATAAACTCACCCATATGCATGTTGCACACTGTGGTTGAGAGTCACATTAATGGAAGGTGGCTTGTACAATTTACGAGGCCATCCCTCTTACCTTTCTAAGAAAGAATTCCTTACCACTGTAGTTGAAAGGGAACATAGATAATGACCAAATGTATATAAAATAATGCTCAGTTTAATTTGATGCCATGTTTTATTTAAAATGTGAAGCTGCTTCATCTAGATGTGTTGGTGTTTATTTTAACAGGTGATAAATACCCACAGCAAACTTTTCAACTTTTGATATTGTATTTTCAGTGTGAGAATTTCATTTTTTAAAATTTCCCTGAAATCATCTTTTTATTTATCTTTGAACATAAAATTTCTTGTCCTAAATGTCGTTATAAAAGTGCTTTAAAACCGTTGCTTACTATTGGAGCATCTGGGTCCCAGGAGAAATGGTCTCTTCAGCTAATTTTTCTCACAATTACGGATAGCAACGCCTTGCTTTTATTACAGGTGTAGCAATTGTGAGTTTTATACTGGATATTGTGAGTTATTGAACAGATACCAGATTTGTTGCTTTCATCCAAAGAGGAGTAAGGAGTGTGTGTGTGTGTGTGTGTGTGTGTGTGTGTGTGTGTGTGTGTGTGTAAAATTCCATATTTACCACCACCACCATGGGCCACAACTGAAATACCCATTCAGAGCTTGTTTTTTTTTCTTTTTTTTTTTTTTTTCCCCTGGGTATGTCAGAGTCCTGCAGTTTGGCAGCATTCATACTTAGTGGCTGCCCCACTTCTCCTTTCTCTACAGGCACATGGCATTCCCTATTCTGTTTTGTAAACCAGTCACACTAAGGGCATTCCATTTATTTACATGACTTGAATGCCCAAGAAAGATACCAAAGCAAGTGCTACGTAGAAAATAGGTGAAAGTTACCACTTAGAAAGTGAAGTGCTATGGTTTCACTCTTCTACATGAGGAAATCCAATTTTCCCATCACAGTGGTTTCGTTCATCTCCAGGTGGGTATCCAGTTTCCACAGTATCATTTGTTAAAGAGGCTGTCTTTTCTGCAAAATGTATATTTTGTTTATCAAAGCAGTCACCTGGTTGTAACTTTGTGAGTCTATGTGGGTGTGTTCTATTCCATGGCTCTACATGTCTGTGTTTGTTTTGGTATCATAGTGCTTTTTTTTAAAATTAATACCATGTCTATGTAGTATAATTAACTGAAATCCACATGGTAATAGCTTCAGTGTTTGTTTATTTAATTTTTACTTTTATTTATTGTATTTTCTGAGAGAGAAATATATTCATGCCTAGTGGGAGAGTGGAGATCAGAGGACAACTTGCAGGAACTGGTTCTCTTTCTACCACATGGTTTCCAAGGCTAGAACTTGGGTCATCAGTATTGGTGCAAAGTGCCATTACTAACTGGACCAACTTTCTGGGCACCCTCTGCCAATATTTTTTTTCCTCAGGATTGCAGTGATTATCCATGATCCTTTGTGCTTCCAAATAAATTGTAGGGTTGCTTCTTTCTATTCCTGTGAAGAATGGCATTTAAAATTGGGTGGGAATAATGTTGAATCTGTAGACTGTTTCTGATTGGGCTGCCATTTTCACAATATGCTTTTATATAGTCCATGATAGACCACACCTTCTTTGTAGCTAGCTTCTCTCTTGAGTGTTCTACAAGTTTCATTATAAAGGTCTTTTAACTTCTGCAGTTCATTTTATTCCAAAGGTTTCATTTCTTCTCAACTGTGAAAGAAAGAGATTGCTTCTTTGATTTCTGTCCGATTGTACTTATTGTTGGCATATTCGAAGGTTACATATGTGTAAGTGTTTATTTTACATCCTGACAATTTTCTGAAAGTGTATACCAGTTCTGCTAGTTTCTATGGCATTGGTTTGGGGCCTAATGTGGATAAATCATATCATTTGTAAATAAGATACTTGGACTTCTTCATATCTTATTTCTATCTCTTTTATTGTCATCTCTTACCAATTTAGTCATCTAGTAATTTCATCACCACACTGAATTAGAAAATGTTGCCAGAGGCTTCAAGGACAAAAAGGGAAGAGATCATTTAACAGATTTCTGTGTGATCTTCATCTTATATTGTAACAAACTCACTATCACACTTGCCCTCTCTGAGCTCAATTTTCATATGTATAAATAAAAATGATAATTCTTATCTCATAAAGGACAGTGAATAATAATAATAATACCATGAATATAATATGCACATGTTATAATATGCAGACATTTTGCTATGGCTGACGTGTGACAAACGCTCAGTAAGTGATTTTAAAAATTCGCTCTATAGCTTTTATTTAAATTGAAAGTTCTACATTTTTCACTTACTATATAAAGTCTTAGAAGTGGTATCTGGTATCATCATTCAAATAGTTTATTCACAGTAGGTTACAAATATATTAGCAAGTAAATTGAAAGTCTGGATAAGTATGCAGCTGCTCTTACTTCTTTTGGGGGTGACAAATTCATCTTCTGTTCATGCCAGATTAAGAAAAAATGTAAGCCCTCTTACTGTAAAATTATCCTAAAATTTTCTTTCTTTCTTTCCTGTATGAGCCCATTTTTCATCACTTTAATGGAAGCCTTGGAGCTGGGTATTTTATAAAGAAAGGATATTTCAGTTTATGATTCTAGAATTTCAAGGATGTGGAACTGGTGTAGTCTTAACAGTAATGAGCACATTATGAAAACTGGCGCCACAGTGGTGGGGGCATATCTGGGAGTCCAGACCATACTGCAGGTCAGGAATTAAAAGAACGACTCAGTATTTAGGCTCAGGACATCATTAACACTAGCTCTTAGAGGATCTACATAGTCTCCCAGGAGATGGCATCCTCATAGTTCAAGCACATCTTACTTGGCTCTGAAAAGTCCGTGTACATCACCACCACTCTGGGAACCAACCCCCCAACACTTAAGTCCTTAAAGGACAAGTCACACCTGAACCATAGCAATCAGAATGAAAAAGAACCTTTGAAATTAACTGATAACTCGACAGGATGTTCATGGGTAAATGGATTTTGTGTATGTATGCCAGTATGTTCTACATATGTATCAAGAAATGGCTTAATGAATAGAGAAGGGGACCTCTTGTTAGAAGCTAGATAACAAATTAGTGGTTAATTATGATCAAAATAATTCATCTCTTGTTAAGTGGAAATTATCTGTTACCTTTAAGGTTAGTGTACAGGTTTCATGAGTACAATTTAGTATAGTTTTCTTTCATCTGATTTTTTTCAAGTAAAGTAAAGAGTAGTTAGACAAAAAGGCACGTGATAAAGTTTATTTAGAAAGTTGAATGCAGTAAGTCCAAACTTAAACCATCATCTTCAAACTCTACAATAAATATTGTTTTACATGAGGATTCTGACAGACCATTTTTCTCTTAAGATATGTTCATTCTCCTCTATAGATTATACTTAATAAACCAAGAAAGAGACTACATTATTTTCAAAAGATTTTCAAGAATGATCAAAATGAACTTGTGCTATTTTCATCTTTGTGTATCTTAAGTTCATGAGAATATACAATGGCCAGAAGATCTCATTCTCTGAACATTGTAGTATGTAATATTGTATGGAGATGTTTTTTCAACCAACAAACTGCTGTATGGAAGGTTTTATTTAATTTTATGCTAACTTTCTGTCCTGACTAGAAACTTTCACCTGCCCAGCAGAGAATGAAAGTGGAAAAGGAAACCCCAGAAAATATGTGAGCTGTTCATTCTCACACACGTAGGCAAATTATTGATTTGTGAGTTTTAAATTAGAATATTGCTTGAATGGATTTAATATTTTGAAACAGATGGATTTGATAGCATAGGGAATAAAATTCTTTATAGTATAGTTGTTAAATAGACTGAGTTTGGCAGGCAGATTTAGATCTAATTTTGCTAATTGGGTTTGCTAATAGAGTAGAAAAAAATCAAAGAAAAAAGAAATTTATAGACATGAAAAACAGCATTTTCTAAGCATCTCTTGGTTGTAAAAAGCCTGATTATTATTCTATAAAAAGATCAGCAAATGAAAAGAAGGTCAAAGTAAAGTGAATCAACCTTATAATGAAAAAATGTAGCGATGTGAAGGACTTCTGCAAACAGGCTACTTAATTGTGGAATGGTCTTCTTCCAGAGAGAAGCTGGAGTTGGTCATCTGAAATCCGAATTGCAGCATCTCTGCATGGTTAATAGGAGAGAGATTTATTTTGTGCCCTTTGGCAAAATAACCAGATTAATAAAGTAAAACAACGTCTGTAGAATGAAAATGTGTTTTTTTCTTTCCATTCCTTTAATTTTTTAAGCTTTTTTTTTCTTTCACAGGAAATTACTAAGTCAGAAAAAAATGTAGGCTTATCTACAAAGGTAAAAATACACTTTTATAAGCTACTATGATTATTTATAATTATGTAGTATATATAGAAGTGAATGTTACCCAAAATGTGCTGCAAAACCAGACATATGAGATTGAGATAGTTTTAATATAGATTTTACTTTATTCTTTAGCTTAAATTTATTTTAGTGGTCACATACTTTAGGATTAATTACGTTTTGTCATAAATACAGAAAATTATTTTTACAGCTTTATTAATCCTTGTCTAGAAAAAGCTGGTATGTGTCTGAACCATCATCTGAGAAAGTTCTAGCACCACACACAGGATAGCATTCTCTAGACTTGGATGTATTAGGAGAATTACAACAAGCAGCCATATTTGGCCAGCAGGTTTCCCACCAACTTCATGTTCTTCGTGGCTACTAAGTTATCCCCCTGTGTAGGCCCTCTCCTGACCTAATAATAGGTCAGAAGAACTTCCATTGCACAATTTGAATCTTTCAGAATCTGTCTTAATATTATACAGTCTTCGGAATTAATTAGTTGTAGTGATCTTCTTAGAACAGGTTTAATTCTACCCTGACAAAATACATCAGCTAGTACTTTCTTAGTTATATTGACCTCTTACTGTTTTTGATCCATTTATTTATATATTATCTGGACAAAGGAGCACAAAGAGTGATACATATGTCATAGCTCTAGAAATTGAGAAGCAAATGATATAAAATACTATCAGATCTGTCTGTTTAGCTCCCAGCCCAGAGAGAAAACATCCTTGCTGGGCAGACAGATGATTGAAGAGTCAATATACTGAGTAATTAACCAAAGACTATTCTTCAAATACTAAGAAGTAAAACATGGGATCTCAAGTATTATTTTATTTTATTGCCCTCAACTGTTTCTAATATGTTCTATACTTTCTCATTCATGATGAAAGTTAGAATATTTAAAATATAGTTGGGATGACTAAATGAATAACCTATGAAAAATGATTAATAACATATTAATTCCTGTATAAATAAGGATATTTACAGTTATGTTAAATAGCTATTGTATTTTATAGCAAAGTGTATTAAATACATAGAGCTATTAAAAGAGATAAAACTTGATATTACATTAACCCAATAATAATTTCCATTTGGGTTTCAATGCTGGTTTACATAGCCTAGTTTCTAACTAAAATAGCCTATGCTAATAGGTTACTTTCATTAATTAGCTTAGACCCAAACAATTTGACATAGTAATGGTAAAGTATTTCAACCTTTTCCCAACAGACTTCCTGTTCTCTAACCTGTATTGCCTGAGCCTTTATTGGAGTTAGAACCTTATAAACTTTTACTCCTTTATCTATTTCTTTTCCCATGTTACTTTATTTAGCAAGGGTTAGACTTCTGTTATTTAAACCCAGCTATCCGTCTATGCAGACTAACCCACAAACTGATGACCATAGCTGGAAGAAAATAAACAACTACTCTGACTTGTTCCATGTAAAATGGATGACCTCAAAATGTCAGACGATGGATAGTGCTATGGAATTCTTTTTCCAAGTGCTTGTGTTTTTCACCATAAATATCATGACTAAGGAAGGTGTGCTTAGATCTACACAGTTTTGTGGTATATTCCATCTCTTAAAACATTGCCTCATATAGAGGTTCTGGAAAGGCATTTAGTGCATCTAAGCTACTAAATAACAGCTTTTTTTTTTATAATAAGAGGGAACAAGATTTTTAAAGCTATGATGACTGGTGGTCTGAATAAGAATGGCACTGAAAGTTCAGAGTTTTGAATACTCGGTCACCAGGGAGTAAAACTATTTGAAAATCTTGGGAGGTGTGACCTTGTTGGAGAAAGTGTGTCAAAGCAATTAGGCTTTGAGCTTTCAAAAATCTCCTTCCAAGTCCAAAGTCTCTCTCTTCCTGCTGCCTGTGGATCTGGATGTAGAACTTTCAGCTGCTTCTCTAGCACCATGTCTGTCTGTTTGCCACTAGGTTCTTGTCATGATAACAGTGGACTAAACTTCTGAAACTGTAAGCAAGCCTCAATGAAATGCTTTCTTTTTTAAGAGTTACTATGGTCATGGTATCTCTTCACAACGATAGAACACTGACTAAGACATTGACTATCTTTAAGTGTCTACTGCATTCAATTATTCCAAAGGTTATTGTCATTTAACTATGCTTTTAAAGGATAATGGCCAGATAATTAGTAACTCTATCCTTATGACTATGTACCTGTGGTTCTATCAGTTCCTGTAGGTTTGGGAGCATTTGGTTTCACTGTCAGTAATTGGGAAACTATCCTTTGAGGTTTTAGCAATTACCCACAGCATGTGCTGTTTTTCCAACAACATCAAATAGATTATGTAGACTTTGTTACAAGAATCTTGATGCTCTTCTGTTACCTCCCCCCATACATTTGAATTAAAGATGCAATTAGGCGCTGAACAGACTGGCTGGCAGGCACTCTGCATGCCAACTCCTCTCTGTGCTATGCATGAGGCAGCTTCCTTCATCTGTGCATGGGCTCGTTCAACAAAATCATTCTTGCACTGGATGGAGGTATTATGTGGAAAATCTTCTACTAATGTATTTCTCTGGTTACATGGGAGGATGTTCAGGCTGATTAAACTGTTCCTGGAACAGGAGGGCAATACCTAAGAGATTTACAGCAACCGTATGGAACTTCATTTATAATTGGCCTAATTTGCTGGGAAACTCTGTTTTCAATGACAAATTAATATATTCAGATGTTGTCCTTTTCTTGTAAAAAAGAGAGAAAAAGAGAAAGGTGAGAGAGGGAGAGTGAAGCAGCATTATTATCTCATATCCATAATAGATTCATATTAATGAAATATGATGTGCATCAAGTGCATTGATAAAAACTTTGAGTGCATTGACAATGGACACACAATCCTTTAAATCAAAATTCTTCCATTCACTCACTATAATTTCACTTTAAGAATTACTGTTTTAAAGCTGGGGAGATAGCTAGATAGCTCAGTGGTTGCTGCTAGTTAACCCACTTGCTGCATTAAGTGTGAGCTTGGATATCCAGAACCCTTATAGTGCTAGGTATAAGAACATGCATCTATAGAACCACAGCTTTTTCAGCAAGGGTGACATGTAGAGCTAGTAAATTTTCTGGAAGCTCACGTGGCAGGTAGCATTCCTAGCAGAGAATAACAAACAGACCCTCTCTAAAATAAGGTGGACAGCCGAGATTGACACCAGATGTTGTCTGCTGACCTGAACAGGTGTGCTGTGACATTTTTATATATCTCTAGTTACACATGAGTGCCTGTGCAGGCACGCATGCGCACACACGCACACACACACAGGAGCACACACACAGATTTTTAAAAATTAATATTTTTCATAGCAATCAAATGACTCCTAATGATATTCTGTTATGAGCATAGATCAATCATCATCAGAGAAGCTTCCTCCTGAAGCAGATGGGAACAAATAGAAACCTATAACCAAATAACATGCAAAGTGAAAGACCTTGGAACATTCAGCCCTAAATGGAATGTATCCGTTAAAACCCTTCCCCTGGGGCTCAGGGAACTCTGCTGAAGAGGAGACAGAAAGAATATAATAGCAGCCAAGAAAACAAGGCCCCCTAAATCACTGTTCTCAAAGCTCATATGAACGCACAGAGACTGAGGCAGCATGCACAGGGCCTGTGTAGGTCTACAAGTGTTTGCACTATGTCTCCCAGTTTAGTGTTTTTATGGGATTCCTGAATGTGAGAATGAGTGGGTCTCTGATTCTTGTGCCTTCTCTTGTTCTTTTTATCTTCTGTTTGTTTATTTTGTCCAATACCAATGTGTTAGCTTTTGCTTTATCATATTGTGGTGGTTTGAATAGGAGTGACCCCATAGGCTCATGTGTTTGAATGCTTGACCCATAGGGTATAGCACGATTAGGATTTATGGCCTTGTTGGTGTAGGTGTGGCCTTGTCAGAGGAAGTGTGTCAGTCGGCTTTGAGGTCATATATGCTCAAGCTAAGCCTAATGTGACAATGTGTCTCCTGCTGCCTATGAATCAAGATGTAGAACTTTCAGCTGCTTCTCCGGCACCATGTGTACTTGCACATCATCATGTCCTGTCATGATAATAATAGACTAAACCTCTGAAACTGTAAGCCACCCCAGTGAAATACTTTCCTTTGTAAAAGTTGCCATGGTCATGGTATCTCCTTATAGCAATAGAAATCCTAACTAAGACACATATTATTATATTATATTATATTATATTATATTATATTATATTATATCATATCATATCATATCATATCATATCATTATATATATTATATTATATTATATTATATTATATTATATTATATTATATTATATTATAATCCCTTAGAAGTCTGTTTGTTCTCTAGTGAAAGGCAGAAAGGGTGGATCCAATGGGACGGAAGGTGGGGAAGGAACAGGGAGCAGTAGAGAGATGAGAAGCTAGAATCAGAATATATTACATGTGAACAAAACCTATTTTCAGTAAAAGCAAAAATATCAGAGGGAAAGTCTCATACTTACAAAAAAAGAAAAGAAAGAAAAAGAAAAGAAGAAATACTGCTTTTTAAGTCACTTTTTCCCAGATTCATTTTTTATTTTGTTGCCTTTTAAATGCTTTGCCAGTTTCAGCCCATTCATGTATTCTTCTGTCCATTTAAAGAACATTCCTACAGTAGCTGAATTGTAGACAACAATATCTGACTCTCTAGCTATTCGGTGGATAAGATGCAGCCGGCAAATAGATCTCATCTCAAGGTTCTGCACTCTTCTTATACACTTAGCCACACTCTTCTGCATAGTCCTCTGCTGTGGTTGTAAACCAGCCAGGCATCTTCTTGCCTACCTACCTCCTTGAAGGTGTTTGCTTACACAGGCAGAGTGGTTCTTTGAAGCGTGAGTTTTAATTTCAATCATCAAACAAGTCAACTGATGTTTACGTTTATAGTTTATGTTTATAGTTTAGTGGAATAATACATATGAAAACGGTACTGATGACTAAATGACAGCCTTCAGATGAATTTTGTTTGCATACTGGCAAAGTTTAAAATGAGATTTTAAAAATTCTATTTTTAACGAGATGAAATCACTCAGGTAACTTTGCAAAAATAAATAGTAAATTGCTGTATGTTGTCTGTTCACTCATTTCTGTAGTGTGCTTGCTTGAAAGTGATTTTCAAGATAAGTTTGGATTTTTGTCAAAGGCTTTGCTGAATTAGACAAATGTTATACATAACTTTTCATGAACTGAGGCATAAGTTTTAAGTACAGAAGACTTAATCACACACATAATTTGGTAATAAAGTTTTTCAGGATTAAGGACCGCTACATTTAAATGTCATGCTCAGCAAAACATTCATTTGTGTAAATCTGAGGGGAAAAGTATTTGTTCTTAAATGATTTTCTTGTTGGATTAACTTGAAGTTGAAGCAAGTCAAATCTGCCATAGCCCTTATTCTGCACCTTCATTCTCTAAACTAGATCTGCCTGCATCATCATGCTTAGAGGCGCCTATGATGAAATCAGTCCCAGAGTGCTCCTCCACCTCACCCTTCTAAGTGCTACCTCTTTTCACCTTCAGGTCAGACACTGTGGCAATAGCAATCTATAGTCATCGCTACCTTATCTTCATTTTCTACACATCATTTTGAGGGTTGTTCTTGTTCATTTGTTTGTTTTGAGTTTGTGTTGGTACGCCCATTTACTAAGCACAAGGTCTACCATGATTGTACCCCCTATTACTAGAATCTGCTTTTGCCCTCTTTCAGCCCCTCACAAAAGCATCAGCAGTGGCCTCTAATATTTCATATCTATTAAGTTTTATGTCTTATGTATAAAAGGCTTCAAGTTCAGATATAGACATCAAAAAGAAGTTTTTTATAGTTAACCATATATTTGCCTTTTCTAATGCCCATAATTGTCTCCTGAAGTTTTGAGTTTATTTGCTATCAGTTGTCCTCAGAATGAAGAAGAAATGCTAGCAGTCCACTCTATAGAATATTTTTGCTCACTATGTAATTCTGTCTGAAATGACTTTCTTCCTTTCAATATTTAAGGATGTTGATTTTCTGTCTTCTTGCACCAGTTGTTTCTAATTAGAAAACAGAAGTCATATGACTCATTATTCCCCTCTGAGCAAGGAATCAATTGTCTCTTGCTGATTTCCAGATTTTCTCTTTGTTTTTAACATCTTTAATAATGAAGTCTCTAGTTCTCACATTGTTGTACTCTGAGTGCCTAGGTTTGCTGTCTTTCCTCTCTCTCTCTCTCTCTCTCTCTCTCTCTCTCTCTCTCTCTCTCTCTCTCTCTCTCCCTCCCTCCCTCCCTCCCTCCCTCCCTCCCTCCCTCCCCCTGTCCCTCTCCATCTCCCTCTCTCCTTCTTTCCCTCCCTCCCCCTCTCTCTCCCTCTTCCCCCTCTCTCCCTGCTTCCCCTCTTTCCTTTACTAGACAAGATTTCTCTGAGTAGCCCTGCCTGTCCTGGAACTTACTCTGTAGACAATGATGGCCTCAAACTCAAGATCTGCCTGCCTAGATCTCCTGAATGCTGGGACTGAAAGCATGAACCACTGTACCCGGTGTAGCTTTGTTGTAGTTCTTAAAGCTGCAAACGTAAGCCCTTCTCTCAATTGAGAAAATATTCAATCATTATTTCTTCGACCCCATATTTCTCTACTATCACTTTAGGATTCAAAAATATTCATATTATAACTCTTTGTGTTATGCACGGACTCTTAAACACTATTAATTAGCTTCATCATTTTTTTTCTTTTTAAAAAAAATATGATGAATTGAGGTGTGTGTGTGTGTGTGTGTGTGTGTGTGTGAGAGAGAGAGAGAGAGAGAGAGAGAGAGAGAGAGAGAGAGAGAGAGAGAGAGAGAGAGAGAATGTGTGCATACTGTGAAATCTGAAATGGGTCTTAAGAGGTGGTTTTGAAATACAGTAGGATTCTGAGCCTTTGACCTAACAGAAAATCAGAGAGCTCACATCCAAATCCTCCGTGAGCCTGGATTCAGCAGGACAGTCATTGGAGATTTTTAAGGGCCATGCTAGGCTAACGTGCCGCATAAAGACCGTGTCAGGGTAAGAACTGTTGCCCGTGCACAGCATGAAGCTTGACTCTAGATGTTTTCTTCCTTTTCTTGTTTTACTTTTATATGCTGGTATTTAAACCCCTTGTGTGTATGAAATAAGATTTCACATAAAATATATTTCCTAGGAACAACGTATTCATGCTGGAAAGTGCTTACTAGGGAGACGATGCCTGTCATTTATTACCTCAGCCCCACAAAGTGATTCAACAGAATTGCTTTTGGGGGTTCTTTCCATTGTTTCCACTCTAGTGCAAAGAAGGCACGAGAGAGCAGAATCCTCTCATCTGATGGATGAGACTGCGTGCAGGCCATGGCAGGGCATCACTCCTCTCACTGCCCTCTCTTGACCTCCAGAGAGGCCCGAAGTAGCACAGCCTTGAGGCATGAGAGATTTGGGGATGTTTTCTTTTTTCTCTTGCCATGACTATTTATAAATATAGGAAGCATCAGCAGCTGTGAGAGAGAAAAGTGGAATGAGTCTTTTATCCAAAAAGTTAAGACAAAATTGCTGAATGCAGTTTGCTGGACAAGGCCAGAGAAGCAAATATTACTAGTTTTAGAATTTACATACAACACTAAGAACTGTTTATTCCCAAACCCAAAACTAAATTATGACAGTAGCCTATAATCTATAATTAGATGTTACCATCTGAACAGAAGGAAGTTGAGGCCAGACTTAGATTATCTCTTACTTGTACTCATTTTCCCATATGAGAAATAACTATAATTTCATCTTTCACTAATGGAAGCAGTAGTTTACAATCTCCTCCTGTGTGTGGAACATTTACAGCATTGGTTAGCGGTTCCCATGTTAGAGATGCAATCGCAAGCACTAGAATACTTAAGGATAAGTGGATTGAAGTGACATTTAGTTCTGAATTAGTGGATTTTGTTTGTCTCTTTCAGGAAGAATAATGCTCTGAAAGTCCAGAATTCAGACAGAATTTACATGGTATCTTTTCAAAAAAAAAAAATCTGAATCAAGAAGTGCTTTCATTTTACTGAATTTCTGCTTCTATTACATTAGATAAATTAAGACAGAGGATGAAACACGCATGTGTAGAAATATAATGAAGCCCATTACTTTGAACACTAAGTTAAAAATTAATAATGAAACAAAGAAAACAAGCAGTATATCTCAATGTAGTGAATGTTGAGATACATAAAACAGCTCACTTAATAGGAAATAAAATGGTATTTTCTCATCTAAGTCAATGAAAAAAGAGGCTTTGAATTTGAAAAAGAACAAGGATGGGTATGAAGAAGGGTTTGGAAGGAGAAAAGTGAAGGGAGAAATGATTTAATTATATGGATAATCTCAAAAATAGAAGAAGAGAGACATAAAGTTACATGTAACTAGACATGAAAGGTGATTTTTTTTTTTTTTGCTATGTTTTGTTTTGCTTTGTTTTTCCCAGTGCAAGGGATCAAACCCATGACTTCTAGCATGCTGGGAAAGTGCTCGGTTACTGACCTGTGTCCCCAGACAACAGAGGTTTTCTTGATAGAATAAATATAAAGTTACATTTTCTTTGCTCTTGTTATGTCTTAGTCTTTATAAAATCTTAAGGGTATTATTGGTTGGTCAATGTATTAAAGATGAACAGCATTGTGTGCTCCAATATGAGAAATGCGTTAGCTTCTCCACTATTTATTGAAATATACTGGGAACTTCTGGATTCAATAGGGTTTTAAATTTGTTTCGTGGGGGTTGGGGATTTAGCTCAGTGGCAGAGTGCTTGCCTAGCAAGCACAAAGCCCTGGGTTGGGTCCTCAGCTAAAAAGGAAAAATTGTTTCATGACTATAAACTACTTCTGAGAAGGAAGTTTAATAAAAACTCTAAAATCTTGCTGAAAACTTGTTTGTTTTTTATTAATATTAATTAGCATTGTAAAGAACAATGTTTATGAATTCTCAAATGATAGCTTTTGTAACATAGATCTTGTGTTAGGCAACAATGAGTTGTTGTTATTATGGTCAAGGTATAACTTGTCCCTTTCAGAATAAATATGTCATGTAAAAATCATCAGATAAGCTTGCCATTTCGAATAGAACCACATGGGTGAGACCAGGCCAAAAAGGGGGCATACATCACAATAAATCTGAAATTGGAGTTACTCTGTAGCTTGGCCGGGAGATTTGTACAGCCTGTAGCTTATTTTCATATATGTGGCTCACTTTAGTTACTTTATTCAGACTATGACTTTTCATGTAAAGTTTATAGAACAATGTAATTTAGATCTTTGTTTCACGAACTGTAACTAAAATCTGTAGTCAGATTTTCACTGTCATTAACTTTTCACAACAAACACTGAGCTGCTTTAGAAAAAAAAAACTGAGTCTCAATAGATCATGGCTACCTAGGGAGAAGAGAAGCTATATTGGTCATTATGAAAACCATTGTATTTCTCATTGATCAGGTAGTCATTCTAAAGGTATTTAGACAAGCTAGAATATAAATTTCATTTTTTTTGTCTAAGATTTCATCATTCAAAATATTTCTTGAGATTTTAGCTTGAATGAAGACTCTCCAGTGGTAGACAGTCACCACAGTGGAAGAGAGCACATATCATGTGGGTATGTTTTCTAATGAACAAGATGACAACACAATACTCATTTATTTACTCATTTTTTTATTTTATTTATTCACCAATGCACCATTTGTGAATTGTTAGGCATTGCAGTGCATTATGGGATAATGGGGGAATGACAGATCACTTGACAGGCATAAGTAAAGAATAGTAAGAGGGCTTTGGACTTAATGTTAAGGCTATTGATGGTGGACAAATCCAGGGAGATTCCAACATCCCCTGTTTGGTCACCCCCATAGATGGCCAATTTTAGTAACCAACTGAAAAATGTCAAAGGAAAAACCCACTGATGACAGTATGAGGAGACTATGAAAACATTTTGTTCAATTGCAATGCTATATTGAGTTTAGGATGGCTGGGAACATCCAAGTGAGGTAATTCTGGTCTAGATCTTAGAAACAACATTGGGGCTGCATATACAGACTCGGAGAAAGCCCTGCAGGAGATGATACAGCCAATGTTACGTCGGGAAAGCCACAGAGAAAGGACAGAGGATCTGGGGAGATAGCTCAGTCAGTATATTATTTGGCTTGAAAGCATAAGAACATGAGGCGAATCCCCAGAACCCATGTGAAAAAGAAAAGTGAGATATGAGGGCACACATGTATAGCTCTAACTGTGTGTGGATCTCTGGGGTTGTTGGACTACGACTGTAGCCTACTTGGCAAGTTCCAGAGTTAGTAAGAGATTTAGTTTAAAAAAAAACTTGCCAGAATCTGAGGCATGATACCTGAGATTGTCCAATAACCTGAACATACACATGTGTACATGCACCCGCACACACATGAACATATATACATATGCACAGGCATGCATGTGCACACATACACACAGAAAGAGAGAGGGAGAGAAAGAAAGAGAGAGAAAAAGAACAGAAGAGGAGACCAGTAGACTAAGAAGAGACTAGGAGAGTGTGATCCACAGAGGACAAGTAGAAAATGTGAACAGAGAACACAGTAAACAAAGATTAAAGGAGGCAAGAGAAGATGAGATGGATGGCATACAAAAATAAAACAATTTCTATCAAATTTATAATTTGCCAAATGCTGAATGCTAGGCTGTAGCCTGTCGGCAGTTTTGCAAAACTCAATTACATTAGGAAGTCTATTTTAAGTGGTGAACTGTTAAGTCTCTCAGTATCCCTTTCTGTCCTTTTTCCTTACTTTAAAATCAAAATGAGGAGGGTTGATCAAATAACGTGCAAGTTCCCTCCACATTCCAATGTTACATGCGGTCTTGGAAACAGCAAAGAAGACACTATTGGTCAGATGCAATCTTAGGCAATAAACAAACGTAGCCTTCGGCCGTCAGATATCAAATTCACATTTTGTATAAGAGAAGCAGTCATATATAAAAGCATCTTCAAACAGTACTAGCAGGGAAGTCCAACAACTGAGTGTCTTTCTGCTAGATGCATGACTTCTATTTTGTAGGAACTGGGAAAATAAATCGAGGAGATCCATAATTGGTATAGGTGACATGTAGTTGCCACACTGAAACTGTAACAACAACAAAATCAGTCTGATTTGGGATGACTAAAACGTCAGTGGATCATAGAACTGGTCAATATTAAAATATGACCTCATGAGACAAAATGGTCTCTATTTTTTTTCTTTGTACACTATGCTTGAAGTATGTATCAAACAGCTTTCTTAAGGAAAATCTATGTGGGTGACTTTTGGACAGTCATCCTCACCATGAAGACCCTAAGATACTGTATCTATTAATAGCAGGATGAAGGCAATGATGAGAGAAGGCAGGAGAAGGCATTTGTGCGGGGCAGCAATTATCCCCAGGTGCGCAGGCTAATATGATTTCAGTGGAAGCATGTGGAATAAACAGATGTCACAGCTATGTCCCCCATAATGAAGGCTTTGCTCAGGCAGAAAAACAATTGGCAGGTTAGTGAACTGGTACCTGCTCATACCTTGGGAAAACAAAAAGTTTTTAAATGAGCCCACAGACAAGCCAGAAATGACTTTTTAAAAGGGGTAGAAATCTCAGATTCTGAAATTGCCTAAAATTAAAATATAATTACCTGGGTTTTTTTTTCATGGTTCTGTCTTTACCCACTAAATCTTGAGTTATTGAAATTATCTAGATGCTGTTTCACACACATAAGGGGATAGAAATGAAAACAGATATTTTTTGACCACACCAAGCTTTGTATCTCTAATGAAGCATAGAGAAAAGCCATGACACTGTGTCCAAACCATCACTATCCAGGCTTAGACACAAGCTGGTCCTGGTCAAGTAAGTCTTTGTGTTTTGCCTTGAGGGTGGTGCAAATAAGGGTTTCAAATAAATCTTCTTCTATTACAATCCAGAAAAAAAAATCTCAGTAAACAATCCTTAATTTTAGGTGCCAGTCAAGACTACAGTGTGTGTGTGGGGGGGGGGGGGGGAGTATGTGACATTATGGGTGGCAGAGAGTGAGAAAGAAGGAGAGGAGGGAGAGGTTGTACATACCAAGAAAATTTAAATGATTTGCTTCATAAAAATAAAACCCAAACCAAGTCAAGCAAGATGAAAGGCAGGGATGTGAAAGAGCCTAGCACGTGTAAGGGCTTAGGTTTGAGCCCGAACAAAATGCACACACACACACACACACACACACACACACACACACACACACACACACACACATGCCCAGAGAAGGGGGCAGGGAGAGAGAACTAAAAACAAATCAGAAAAAAATGGGTAGACAAAATGTTTTCATTTCTTTTAGATGGTGTTGTCCATCTGCCTATGCTATTGAATGATTGTGATATTGAAATTATGTATTTACTAACCTTGATTTTAGGTTAACCAATGTGAAATTACCTACACATGATCATTTTAAATGAAAAGAACTACTTTATATTTTGAAATAGCATTTGATTTATCACTAAGCACTCTAATGATAAATGTTAATTTCATAGCTTAGGAGGGTGACTTAGAAAGCATAAAATTATAATGAATCAAAATAACGCCATACAGTGTTAAGCTGGGGCTCTGCTGCATAGATTAGCACAAATTATATCAATTTGCCTAAAAGAATCATTTCTAAAATCAGACTGGTGAGGGTTTATTCCTCTTGAATTTTTACCTACCACTAGACTGATAACAAGGTCAGATTTCTTATTAGAAAATTATTATGTACAAAATTTGGGGCATTAGACAGTTGTTTCAAGAACTTTTGACAAGTCCTGAAGATGAAGAGTTCATCTCTTTTTAGTAACTTTGAACCTGTCTAGTTTGAAAGTCTTTAGATGAAAACTCTGATCTTCTCATGTTTCATAAACCAGCACCCCACGGGGCTGTCATGGCAATAATAGTCCTACTGAGAGAGCTATCAGCCTGGCGTATTGAATAGAGAGCTTAAGACATCATGGATCCTTCTAAAGCTCAGCTTGATTTTTAAAAAGCATTTTCTACATAGTGCATGCTTACTGTACTCAGCTATATGAGGTGCTGGAGCACTTAGGAAATTTTCACATGAATTACCGTTCTGTGAATAAAACTATTGTAGCAGCTTATAAAGCCCAGTACATATTCTACCTTCCAAATGGGCACTGGGCAAGCTTCGATTGTGTCTTCATATTATTTTTTATGAGATCCCACCACTCTTCTGAAAGAAAGAAGGTAGAAAGGGAACAAAGTGCACGACAAAATTCATATTAAGAGGAACTGAGCTTGTTGGTTGCTTGTTTCTTTCTTTCTTTCTAATAAGGAGAGAATGCTTTCTATGGCATTGTGTGTGTTATTGTATGTTATGTGTATGTGCATTCATGTGCAGGTATGTATACATGTGAGCACAAGGGGCATAGGCTCAGAAATCAAGTGTCTTCTACAATCACTTTCCATCCTGATGGTGAGTAAAGGTCTTTCACTGAACCTAGAACTCAGGTCTCTGTTGGTCTGGACTGGCAACCCTGGAAGCCTCAGGGATATATCTCCCTGTCTTGGCCTCCCCAATGCTGGGATCAGAGTCGTGTCCTCTCCACGTGGCGTTTTACTTGGATGATAGGGGTCTGGACTTGGGTCCTCAATCTTTGCCCTGAAAGCACTTCACTTTTCTTGTTTGCCACTCTGCATCATTGTAAATTCTCATCTTGTATATCTTAGAGAGTGCACGTCTGTTAAAACTGTATTGTTTTTTAGGAGGTAATTTATCGTGAAACAGGATACATACACAGACAGATCATTAATTCACTAGATAAGGGGTATTTAGGGAGGTTGGCTTCTGACAGGTAACTAGTCCAAAGGAATGTTTGAAATTATAGTTGGAAAGCTTGCTTCAGGAAATAACTTCCATTTATTTTTTAATGCTAATTTTAAACTTAGTAGCATAAGGTTTAACTTTAAAATGTACAGATTATATTTTTAAAACTACTTGAATTAAAATTAGGTAATTTTAAACAGTGAATTGCTCGAATACTATCTTTCTAAACAGAGCACACAGCGTGCTTACTTATTTATTTATTCGGTTGTTCTGCTAGGCTAAGATTCAAAGTAGGTTACCAGTGAAGCAGGAGAATTTCTGCCTAGTTTTGCAAGAGTTTTATCTATAGGCCCTAAAAATAGGGAAAGCTTTCATTTGGGAAACTAGCTAAGATTCAAGAGTCATGAATTTCAAAGACAGAATAACCAGTTGTGGTGTTCTTCTTTAATTTATTTAAATCAAACCATGCAAAATGTTCATGTGTCCACTGCTACTTTCCTTTACCAAGACTTCTTCCATCGTGTTTCAGCTGTATCTAACTCACAGATCCTTATAGAGAATTCTTTCCAAGTGTGACTCCAGATAAATTAATATCCCTTGTTACAGATGAGTTTGGGTTTAACTTTAAATCTTTAAGTAGTCTCTGCCCTTGGCTAGCATTGAACTTGTACCAGAGTATGTATGTATATATCTAGGAAGAGCCTTAGACTGAAATTCAATTTAGCAGTGCCAGCTTCTAATTTATGCTATATATAAGCAATTAGGGAATGAAGTATTCCTCTCCTATGCGCCTCTATCTTCTACACAGAATGTGCAAAAAAAACAATACAAAGAGGTCAGATAATCCAAGAGCTGGAAGGGATCTCATGAAGTGAGAACTGGGGAAACAGAAGAATTCACAAGCATGATTCTTTTGATAGAAGCTATAACTTCCTAACAATTGTACTTTTGCCATTAATAACACTAGTACTTCTTTAAAGTAAGCACGCAACAGAGAAAGTATAGAGCTGAGTCTTTTTCTCTTAACTCCAAAGATGAAACTATAAAGACAGATTTGAGAAACAAAATGTATTTGGAGAGCTAGTGATAGAGGTGGAAAAGATTGAGTTGAAAAGTTAAAATGAGTTACGCTCCTAGATTGAGCCAACAGTGCCTAAGGAGCTTGGAAAGATACTTCCAACCTGACTATAAAGGAGGCAGAAGTCGGAACCAGAAGAACTCCAGGGAAACAAATTCTGGTTCAGACACTGCTCCTACAGCAAAGACAGAACTAAATGTAAGCTATTAATGAATCAGAACTTTAATAAAAGTGTTGACAGTGAAGATATGTTAGGAGGAATACATCTTCCTAAATCCATTAAGGATTGTTTACATTAATTTGTGGGGAAAGATGGAATGCAGGAATTTCAACACAGAATAAAGGGGAGGAAAGAATTGAATTACAAAATGAATATGTAGGCCTATATGAAGAGATAATACAACACATTAGTACATGATTAATGTGAGAAATGAATCACTCAACTTCTTTACATTTGTTTCCTATCTTGCAAAGTGGGGGGATTGGACAGTATGAATTATAGTGCCACTTGCTGTTTGAAAACAGCTGATTCAAGACAAAAGCAAGCCTAGCAACAGATCCACTTGTAAGCAGTCAAAACAACAGCTTGTTTAAACCATATTTATCAGTGAAGTATTTTTTCAAGGAATATAATGTACAACAAAAAGACTCTATGAAAGTGGACTGAAGACTATCAAAAGGAAAAAGATGAGATGTAATAGCATGAAACCATGATGTATTGAGTACAGACAGTCAATCACTGTCAAGGCTTCTGTTTAGGACTGCTGTGTTCTAATTCAGGGCTCTCAAGCTTGACCTGCATACAAAGCATCTGTGATATTGCCAACATTCTGATTCAGAAGGACCTGGTGGCAGGAAGTGCTGACAATTTAATTTTCTATATGCACTCCTGTGATGTCAATACACACCACTGTGCTTTCATACTGCAGTGCACATTATATTTTGATGACTTAAGGTGAAAAAGCAAATCTTTGTGTACTGTATTTATTGAAATGCCAGACACTTGGCATTTGGTGACAGTAGTCATCCAGAACTAGCTGTGTACCAAGACATTTTTCTCAAAAATACAGGACAACAGTTACCAGCACTCTGATGAGACACAGAATACCAAGTCTGATGAAGAAATCAATGGAATGTTCAATGCCATCTAGAAAAATTGCCACTCAAAATGTCAAGGCATATTTTGTTAGTATAATTCTGTAATTAAATGGTTATATTTTGGTTATTTTGAATTTTTTCTCCTCCAGAACATTTCATCACCCAGAATATATATCTACATAAAGAGGTGTCATGTAAATACACACATTTATTATGCCTTTAGGCACGATTTGATCTGCTATATTGAGATGAATGTGAACTTGATTCTCTTAACGCTCTGCAGGAACAGAGGGGACAAAATCTTCCTGCTGTTCAAAAAAATAAAATCTCCTTTGTTTTTACATTCTGAGTACCACTGGAACACACTGGCTGGGTCCCCACCTCCTGTTTTCACCTGTGTTGTTTTTCACATTCCATTGACACTGTAGAGAGTGACCCAAGTGTTGCTGCCATTGTTTCCTAACACTCTGATTGGACAGTGGTGTCTATTTTAAGATATTTTGTTCACCTACGGAAAACTTTTAGAGGAATGAGATTCAAAACTAGCCTTTCACTCGTGTGTTTCTTTTCAGAGAGGTTCTTGGTTCCAAGTCTCTTTTTACTTAGGCACTGTAGACAAGTTTTCATTATCTTCCTTTTTCTAGATGCCAATGTTTTTTGTTTGTTTGTTTTGTTTTGTTTCCTTTTCTGTCCCAACCCTTTCGAAAACATTCAGCTGATGATTTGCACCAGAGGAGTGAAGTCAAGTGGCCATGCTAAGTCAAATTGTTTTAACTCCACAAAATAAACAGTAATCAAATGTCACTTCTGGTTTGCTATGGGACAATGGAACACACAACCCTCTTGACCTTAGTATATTTTAAAATAGAGAAAAATATTGTTTTCCCTTAAACATATACGTGCAATTTCTGACTCTTTATTTCTGATAAAACTTTAGTAATTGTTGAAATATAATTATGTGTATTTTTGTGTGTGTGTGTCTGTGTGTGCTTCTTTGTGTATATGTGTTTGTGGAGTGTGTTTGTGTGTGCTATTTAAGAGGAATAGTTGAGAAGAGAGTTAGAGATAGATTGGAAGTAAGCATTGTGGTTTTGGGATAAACATTGTCAAACTGTAAAAGTCACAAAATATTTTAATGGTTCATTGAACCAATATAGATTTTTTAAAGAAATATTATAGTATTGCATTGGCAATATAGCACTGTGATAAATTAGAAATGAAATTAATTATTCACACCTCAGAGAGCCATTTTTTCCCTCACTAAGTCATTATGCTAACTCAAGACTATGAAAACAAAAGAGGAAAGAAAATAAAAAAAAATAAGCAAAGAAAAATAGCTTAGAAATTTGGACTGTAAAACTTTGCTTTATTCAAAATTAAATTCTGATTTCATGTCAAGTATCTAGCAATTAGAAACATTTACCTTAATATGTTTTAGGATAACTTCTATGCACTGTAAAAGTTTAGCTTGATATTTTAATATTATTTTTAATTCAATTTCAAACTCCATATAAATAATGATTATAAATTTTATATTACTATTAGCAGCACTTCAATAAAGGAAAACACTTATGTTGCACCAGGAGCTATGAATCTTGCAAAATCAGCACCAACTAGTTGAAAGGTTTTGTCCAAATGGCTTCAAATCACTTGCCAGCTGGTTATTTACCAGAGAAAATGTTTAGAGGGAAAACCATTAAATATCACCTAAGCTGTATGAAACTCAAGATGTATGGTCACACTCCAGCAACAATGAAAAAGTGAAAATAATGGTGATATTAGCAAGCACATTTATTTAGTAGCCCAAGACAATTTCCTAAGGAACAGAATAAGGATTCCCCAGTCATGTCTATGCTTTGCACCCAGATCTTGGAAATATATAACTTTAAGTGCCCAAGGAATTCTGTCATGTGAGTATGATGAGGACATTGAGGTAGAGTGGTTATCATGGGTTATCTAGGAGGTCTCCACATAATCACCACTTAAAAACAGGGAAACATGGGGCTGGAGAGATGGCTCAGAAGTTAAGAGCACTGGCTGTCCTTCCAGAGGTCCTGAGTTCAATTCCCAGCAACCACATGGTAACTCACAACCATCTCTAATGAGATCTGGTGCCCTCTTCTGGCATGCAGGCATACATGCAAGCAGAACACTGTTATACATAATAAATAAATAAATCTTTAAAAACAAAATCAAAAACAGGGAAACATTCTGGCCACAGATAAAGAGATATAGATAATAAAGTTAGTTCCTGGCTTTGAAGGGTAAGGAATTGGATTTATAAACAAGAGATACAGTTCAGAAAAGTTGGAGAGAGCCAGGAAACATTCTCCTATGAGCCTCAAGAACTAAAGATGGACCACCTGACACCGTGGTGCTCGCCCAGTGAGAACCAGGTCAGACGTTTGACCTCCATGGCCAGCACTGAACTCCCGCCAAGCAGAGGATGTATGTACATATCTAGGAGGAGCCTTAGACTTCAAGTTTCTGCCTTCATTTGCTTTATGGTAGATTCAAAACATATTTTCTCTTCTCTGACAATTGCATGCCAGAAGGAAAGCCAATGAGAAAATTAAAAAACCTGAAAGGCCCAAGAGGAGAAGTTTATAGGTGCTTCTCAAATGAATCTTAACTCCTATACTAAAATCACCACTGAAGGGCTCCCTCTAACAGGCCTGAGCATGCAAATATGGTGCCCATAGATTTTTGCCCTATCTCCCCTTTCCCTCTTCCTTGTTCCAAACCATCAGATTGCATTCCTAAAGCTAGCCTCCAAGGTCCATTCCCATATTTGGCCACTGACTCACTCCTGAGACGAAACACCAAGGTCCAACAATCAAAATTCATTATTTGCCAATGCCGACTAACCTGTCCAATTAGGACTCACCTCAGCACCTTAGCACACAACTCCCCCTTTTTGTCTCTAAAAGCCTGCTCCTGTAGAACACACCTGTTGCTTCTGCCTGCTGCTCTCTGATTCTGCCTGGTCCAGGAGCAGGCTCCCCACCCAGCCTGCACATCCAGGGTAATAAAGCTACTTTGTGCTGAGAAGTCAGTGTCTGGGTAAGTCCTGTATGGACTGGGGAAGGGGGCGCTCCCTTAAAACCACCTTTCATTTACTCAAGAACTCAATGATATTAAAGCATTTTATGAAAGAAGAACAAAAGTGATGTACCCAGTCTCACATTCTCCCCAGTGGAGAAAAAATATACTCTGTCTTGTCGGGATTTACTCACCCTCCCATCCTCTCTCCTTCTTTCTGTCTCCCTCCTTCCCTTCTTTCCTTTCTTCTTTTTATCATGTTTTCACACAATATATTTTGATAACTATTATTTCCCCTCCCCTAACTCTTCCCAGATCCTCCCCACCTCCTTGTCACCCAACTTCATGTTTTCTCTCAAAAAAAAAAAAAAAAGATCAAAACATCCAACAAAAAAACTCAGTAACACAAAAATTACCCAAAACAAACAAATGAAAAACAAAAACATGCAGTTCGTTTTGTGTTGGCTAAATACTTCTGGGCATGGGACCAGCCCTGGAGTGTGGTGCTCCATTGAAGAAAACCGATTTTTCTCTTCCCCAGGAAGTATCAACAGCAAAAAGCTCCTTTGTTAACAAGTGGGATTTTTGTGTCCACTTCCCCTTCTTCATGCTGGGATTTTATCTGGTTTGTGCATGGTGTCAGTCTTGGTGAATTCATATGTGCTTCAATCCTCTCTTATTTGGACGACACTGTTTCCTTGAAGTCATCTATCACCTCTCTCTCTCTGAAGATCTTTCCACTTCCTCCTCCAAGTAGATCCCTGATACTTGAGAGGACAGGGTTGACAGGAAATCCTATTTAGGGCTGAGTGTTACTGAGTCTCTCCCACTCTGTGCATGGACCAGTTGTGGGTCTCTGTGCTAATTACCACTTTCTGCAAGAAGAATCTTCTCTGATGAGAGCTGAGCAATACACTGATCTGTAGCTGGAGGTCATTCAGAGTCACTGCCATCCTTTTTTTCAGTTAAGTCAATTCATTCCCCAACGATCAAGGAAAGCAGAGTTTGTGCCCTCCTGAGAAAGACATTCATTACTGATTTTTGAGGCTATTGTGTCTCAAATATTTATCATCTCATTCTCAATGCTTCTTTACTCCCTTTTATAAATTTATGCTTAACTCCCCTTCTATCCACTCATAGTGAGGGCTGTAAGTTTGCCTGGGAGTTCTGAACAGTTTTTAACCTTGTCACCAAAATAACACCTCTGCATCTGTGTCACATGATATGAAGAGCTGGCGAAAGCTACCTGGTGTCCTCCTCATAACACATGACACCACATTCCACATCAGGAAGCAGGAACAGCCCCCAAATGGCCCAGCTCGTTGGGTTCATCTTTGATGCTGAACCACTTGAAGACACTTGAGGCTGCCAGCATCTTGGATTCCTTGTCAGCAGGACAACTTTGATAAGAACTGAACAGCAAGAAGAACATTTTAACTTGATAACAGTGAGAGTGAACAGGATGATCGGTTGGGCTTTCAGCACAGAGAAAAAATAGAAGTATTTAGAAAAGGAATGTGTATTGGTGGACTCCTGGTTGAAAATAGAAATGTCAGACACCAACTTCTATTTATTTATTTATTTTTTCTTTTATTAAAAATATATTTTTTCTCATATATCTTATGGTTTCCCCTTTTGCTACTCCTCCCAGTTCCTCCCCACCTCCCCTCCCAGTCAGATCCACATGCTTTCTGTCTTTCATCAGAAAACAAACACATTTCTAAGGGATAATAATAAAATAAAATCTAACACATCAGGATAGGACAAAACAAACAAACAGAAGGAAAAGAGCTCAAGAAAAAGCACAAGAAACAGATATAGATGCAGAGACCCACTCATTTGCATACTCAGGAATCTCATAAAAACACTAACCTGAAAGCCATAATATATACACAAAAGACCTGTAGGGTAAAAAGAGAGAAGTAATAAACAAACAAATAAATGTTTATAAAATATAGCAATAAATAAGATATTTTTTCAAAGTCCTGACACAACGTTATGAGCCACGAAACCTCAAAAGATGTCATTGAATTCATTTATATTATCCATCTGCTGCATGCCCAATGCAGCCCACCCTTAAGAGAAGTTTGTTTCCCAGTAAGACTCCCTTGGAGAAAACTAAATTTCACTTACAAGTGTTTTATCAATTGGAGACAGCTTCTGGTTTAGGGATGTGTGCAAGCATCCACTTTTCCTTTCAACTCTAGGAGCCCAACTGATACAGAGGCTTGCCAGCCCTGTGCATTCTGCCTCAGACTCTGTGAATTCTAAGTGCTTTGATCATGTTGATTTAGAGGGCCTTGTTTCCTTGGTGTCCTCCATCCTCTCTGGCTCTTATTCTCTTTCTGCCTCCTCTTCCACGGGGTTCCCTGAGACCTAAGGGTAGGGATTTGATGAAGACATCCCATATAGGACTGAGTGTACCAAGGTCTCTCACTATCTGCATAGCATCTGGTTGTGGGCCTCTGTATATGCAGACACCAATTTTCAAAAGAGAAAAAATATGGCACTGTAAGTAATAATTACCTTTTGGATAAAGAAACCGAGGTTTTACTCAAAGTGCTCAAGACAGAGTAAGATACATGATGCTCAGCAAGCATTCAGAACCAGTTTATACCTAAAATTAACAAATATTAAGTTGCTTTTATGATTGAAAACAAATGATGGCCCGAGACTAGATTAATGGTTATCTAAATCAAAATAAATGCTGAAGACATTAAAAACTGTAGTGCTGTCTTAAGTTAAATAATGTACGCAGACTTTTTTCAGGAGGTAGAGTTAGGGCTGCCTTTTCTCTCATGTTCACTCTTCATTTTTAGTGACAGATTGTTGTCAAAGTGTAAACACCTCTGTTAATTATAAACTTCTAGTGGTTAGCAGAAGTGATGATAGCTTCACTTCAAATCTCTTTAGAAATTCGTATTTTAAAAATACTCCTTTTTCTCATGGGGCACTTTCAAGAAGATAAATTGAGAAGTGTGATTAGTAAAAGTTTCTCTATGCATGTAGACACTTCACAAGTCAATACTCAAGTTCCATAATGCACTGTAGCTTAGTATAACTAAATAATATTTGGGATATAGACTACTTTACAAGTGAAGGCCAGGTGGTGGTAGCGCATGCCTTTAATCCCAGCACTCGGAAGGCAGAGGCAGGCAGATCTCTGTGAGTTCGAGGCCAGCCTGGTCTACAAAGCGAGTTCCAGGACAGGCACCAAAACTACACCGAGAAACCCTGTCTAGAAAAAAAAAATTTAGAAGTGCAGAAGGTCATAACTAAGAGTTCCAGCTTATAACTAAATCAAAACTCTATGGTTTCTCCTTGTTACATAACATCATTTTATGTTATTGTCTCAGAGTCATTCTAAGTGAATGGGTAAGGCTAGGAAGGCAGCTTATAGGTAGAGCAGTTGCAAGGCACACAGAAGGCCCTGGACTTGACCTTAACTTTCATGGAGAGAAGGATAAGAGAAGAGGGGAGGGGTGAAGAAGGGAGGGGAGGGGAGGGAAAGGGAGGGGAGGGAAGGAGAGACAAAAGAACAGAGAAAGGAGGGCAAAAGTCAAAGTTTAAAAAATAAAACAGAAAGAAAAAGGAGGGAAAAGAATAAAAAATGATGATTATTCTCCAGAAGAGTCAACTCTGTTCAGGAATTTGCAGTGAGCATTATGTCTTATTCTGGGTACTCAAGAAAAGATCCAAAGCCATGAAAAGGTTAAAAGCAAGGGAAAAAGGAAGTTGGCACTATAAACACCAGCACCAAACAGACTGTTCTAAAATCTGTGCTTGTCCACACTGCAAAGTCAATATTGGTTTTCTATCTCCTCCAACATCTACAGCTTTATTAGACTTCTTGTCACAGTCACCACAAGCATCATTCAGCAAGAATGTCAATGAGGCATTTTGACATTCTTGGTATCCAACCGCTTATCAGAACAGGGTGACTGGGGTTGATAAAAATTATCTTTAAGTAAAACAGTGGCATCCATTGTTATCAGTAGAAGAGTTTCCTTCAGACAAGATGGCTGCTCACTTTACTCAGTGAAGTTATATATTCTTGTGGCCCAGTTAAAACTTGTCTGTCCATGTTTAGGGAAGACTGGGCTACATACAACAGGATTCATGGAAATGAAACCAGAGGGAGCAGTCCAGTGAAGGTGAAACTGGCCTAAATAAGGAAAGAACTAAGAGGATTTTCTCCTCTCTGCTGTTCCTCATTCAAGCTGATCTTAGCTGAGGAAACTTTAGAGAGAAGAATTTGGATGAAGTGCCCTTCTCACCTAGACCAAGGGAAGCATGAGAGTGTTCTCTTCAAACAACACTGACTCATTCTTGCCGAACAAGGAGGACTTTGAAACCTCACTGAATGTTTTGAGGATGAGAAATGGTTTCTCTCTAGATACTCCAAGGAAGAGAAACATTCCCCAGATATTCAAAATGCTAAAGCCATGTCCATTGCACTTTTCTATCATTACATGAGAAGCTGTATATATTTCTGAATTTGCCACCACTTCAATTTATAATAATGTGATATAGGCAATGCATATTTTTTTTTCAGAGAAAATATTTTCCCTACAGGTATTATACTTCAGAGGACATGATGTTGTTTTGTTTTGGAGTAAAAACAACAGAGGTCACTAATAAATAAAACTTCATTAAAAACAAATAGTCTTGGCTACCCTCCTGTTGTCTACATTTATCATAACATAGTCAGCAGTTACTCGAATTACACAGCAAAAATTGCACTCAGGTGTCTGTCTGACCACTGTCATTGGTCTTGTCATGAATGTTCCAACTTTTCGTTATAAGATTTAATAATTGAACATGTTTGTTTGCCAACCGAATTTCTTGAGTCTTACTGTTTAAAAAGAAGATGGGTTTATCCCTTGTAAAGTAGCTAACATGGGTAAGAAAGATTAATTTCTTACATTCATCATCTACTTACTGATGAAATATAGGTATAATTACTCTTATTTTGTACTTTGTAAAGGAGATAAAACATAGTGTTTAAAGTATGCTTAAGATTATACCCTTGGGAAGTCATAAGTACCAGGGTTCTAACCCAGACATTTTAAAACAAAGTATCAGATTTTGTTCATACCATCTATATAGTATTACACCTCACCATCTGTACCTTCTGGTCATAAAAACTAAAATATATAAAATATTGGGAAGTTGTCTAAAGATGAATATGTGACTGCTGTGCTAGGAGACACGGGAGTCATAGAGTGGAGAAGAGTTACATTGCAGCTTCTCTAAATTGGTAACCTAGTCACTATCATGTTACAGCTGTATGCCTGCCAAACAGGAGTAGAAGTTATCTCTTTATTATCATAATACATCTTTATTAGTCTTGCCATAATATAGATCAGTGTTAGTGTTCTATAGAACAGGCTGTCCCTGAACTCACAGAGCTCTGTCTGCCTCTCCCTTTCCAATCCTGGAATTAAAAGTATGCATCACAAGCTGGGTGTGGTTGTGCATAATTTTAATCCTGAAAGCAGAAGCAGGCAGATCTCAGGCTAACCTGGTATACAATGAGTTCCAGGACAACCAAGCTGTTACACAGAAAAACCCTGTCTTGAAATATAAGAAGAAGAAAAAAAGAAAGAAAGAGAGAGAGAGAGAGAGAGAGAGAGAGAGAGAGAGAGAGAGAAAGAAAGAAAGAAAGAAAGAAAGAAAGAAAGAAAGAAAGAAAGAAAGAAAGAAAGAAAGAAAGGAAAATAAAAGTATGCACCATTAACCTGGTAATACGTTATTTTTTATCAATTCTATTCAAATTCCAGGTTAAAAAAAATCTCAGGTAACTTTGCATAGTACTTATTTCCAATGATATATTGAGGATTTCTAAAATTTTATATTGTTTAAAACATTTATTTGATCAGCCGGGCGGTGGTGGCGCACGCCTTTAATCCCAGCACTCGGGAGGCAGAGCCAGGCGGATCTCTGTGAGTTCGAGGCCAGCCTGGTCTCCAAAGCGAGTTCCAGGAAAGGCACAAAGCTACACAGAGAAACCCTGTCTCGAAAAACCCAAAAAAAAAAAAAAAAAATTATTTGATCTTAAAAATGGTTTATGAAACAATTCCTGTCTGCCCTACATACCAATTAATTCCTATTCATTGATTAAAGTCTACTGGGATGAAAATGTAATTGTTTGGTACTATTGGTTTCTCAAGCATAGATGCAAATGATTAAGTAGGGTAAACATTAGAAAGGATGGCAAATAAAACCCAATATGTTTTCTCATGGTCCTTCTGGCAGAGAGCTGACGTGATCTCTAGAAAGAATGGACAACTTGCCCAGAAGTACACAAATTCAAACATAACTGACTCTTTTTCCTATGTGCTTCCTCATTCTATATCCAATAAATTACAGAATCATCAAGCTAAACATATTTTACAATTGGAGTTTTAGAACTGCTATAGTCTTAATGGGTTTTGGTCCCTTTAAATTAATATACGCTCTATCATTTTTTTAAGTCCAAATTGCTTTTTCTAACCGCTGCTTTGTTTCCAAACCTGTTTGCTGAAGGTCAGTGAACTTCACTTATGCATTCTACTTAAGGTCCTCATCAAAGGCTTGCTGTCCTAGGACATGCTTCACCTGAAATCTCCTAATTTTCTCTTTAAATATTATGTGTGATTTATCATCATGTCCTTCATATTCTGTAAAATAGAATTTCATCTTCACAATTTTCCTTCCAATAACAAATACCTGAATCATCTTGAATATGGAATGAGTCAGTATGCAAATTTGTCAGACAAGTTTTACTACCAAGGTTAAAAAAAAGTAGTTTTCTTTTTAAAAGTTTATTTTGGGTGCATGGTATGCATGTGTATGTATACATGTTCATATTTGTGTGTGCTGGCTACATACACAGTTGTCAACATTAAATATCTTCTCAAATTTGCTACACCTTCTGTTTTCAGACAGGCTCTCTCTCTCTGAACGCTTACCGATTTGGCTAAATTGACTAGATTCCAAGCCCAAGGATTCTTTTGTTTCTGCCTCCCCGGGGCTAGAGTAACAGAAATGGGGTGCAATGGCCATCATTTCTTTCACTTAGAACATATTTAAGCATACAAACCTGTTACAAAGTTGTTAAATAATAAAACACCAAGACTCTTACTTTGATGTTACATAAACTGACTTTATATCAAATGTTTCATTAAGTATAATTTCAAGAAGGTTGTTCCTCTGTTCTTTTGTTCCAGCATGACCATTTGGCAAAGCAAGACTGCACTAAGGCTTGCCATGGACAATAGTTGGCATCCTGTTCTCAACTCCAATAAATGAATTGCATGTGAAATCAGAACAGGCACTCATCTCAGCACCCAGATGCTGGCTGCTTCTGTTAGTGATTGAAAAGAGAGGTACTGGAGGAATGATAGTGTTGTGCAATCAAGGCATCATGTACAACAAACATAGCATATTTTACTACCCTTTCCTGGCCAGCCAGATCATAAATGAAAGGCTTAAGCACCAACTGAAAATGGGAGAAAATTACTGAAGTAACAAACTGTCTACTTCTGCAGCATTGTATGCAAATGATGACTGAGCTCCCATTACTGTTACCTTCTTTGTCCTCCTGTCTCATGTCTCATTCTCTAGTCCCCACCCCCCACCGCACCCCACCCCACACACACTTTAGGCTTCTGTATTTCTAAGATCTAGTTTTGTGTGTGGTGGGTGGTTAGTTGAAAATTTTGTAATTCACTTTTTTGTTATTCTCTAATTTTAAGAAATATGAAAAAAAAAACACCAAGTATCTCCTTGTGAGGAGTACTTAAAAAAGAAAAAGTCAACTTAGAGAATTGCAAGCTGGAAATAATAGTGAAAAGAATATGGGACTAAGAGTAGTAAGATTCATTTTCTTGACTGAGTTCTGACTTAAACACATGAGATGATCCTAGTCTTCCACATCTTTAACTATGCAGTGAACAACCTGCATTAAATAAACTCGGAGTCGTGTCTCATTTGGGTGCGTGATGACTAATTTCCAAACCTTTATGAAAGCACAGTAATAAAAATATTTCAAAGAGATGGCATTTGCTTATTTACCAACCCCACCCATTCCAGGTCCAGCCAGGAGTGTTTGGGAAACACAAAAGGTCCCTGTAGCCAAAATAAATGCTAATGTTTATGAACTAAGCCTTGTTCTAAGGAAACGCCAGGGGCCTCTCACTCAGGCTTTGTTTACTCTTTAAATAGCCTCTCTTTTTAAGTTTGATGATATTGTTTTCAAAAGCCTGGCACTTCAGTGGCAAATTGGAAAGGGACTTGGAGAGAATACACTGGAAAGATGTTTGAGAAGGCGCTTTGTCAGCTCTCAAGTGCAGATGTTAGTGGCTGTCATTAGCAAGACTGACTGACACCTGGCAGGAACTATGATGGGAAAGATTAACAAACTGGGTCAGAAACAGCACAGAAAAAAAAAAAAAAATGCTAACGTCCTGTTTGGGTGGGCTGCTCAGAACATCAGTGAAAAGGTTTACTCATTTTCAATGATTGCTGAGGTAGTCACATATCTGTAGCCCCGTGCATGTGCACACGGGTGGAAAGGACTGGGTTATCAAGGAAAAGCTCATTCACAGCCCACAAGATATGGGTGGAAGTGCATCGGAAAGCACTCTGAAAGCATCCTCACTGCCATGCCTTTTGACCTGACGTCAGGAAAGCATACCACCTGCAGCCTGCCCCAAATGCTTTCCTCTTGAAGAACTAGAGAATGAAAAATGCAAGTGATTCGAAAGATGGGCTACATTATAAATACTTCAGAGGTTATATCTTCATGGTCCTGAATCCTTAAATACTCGTGTAGTTGAAGAGAAGTGGAACTTTTGTTGTCCCCAGTGAAAGCAATTAAGAAAATAATTTACCCCGTTACTTTTGGAACAAAGCGACCTTCTACTTGTGTCAAGATTTTCTCTGATGCCGTTTTTACCCTCAGAAGGGATTCCAAAGGTTAAAAACTGTAGGGCTCGCTGACAGTCAAACTGTGTGCTAGGCTTCAGCCATGGAATAAAATATTTAATAACTTGTAAGCGATAGAAGCCAGCAATCTAAAGGAAGCTCAAGTCATAGCTCAGAACATTCCTCAACAGATTCACAGTCAGGACAAGCATGATGTCTCAGCAGATAAGGGCCCTTGCGGCCAAGCTTGATGACCTGAGTTTGTTCCATAGGACCCACGAAGTAGAAGAAGAGAACTGACTCCTCCTAATTGGACCACCTCGAAATAGCACTCAATACACACATATACACACACTAAAAATAAACAAAATGGAATATATATATTCGATTTTGACTACTTATAAATTTATATTTCAATATTTATGTAATATATATATATATATATATATATATATATATATATAGCCAGTCAGAAACTCAAACTGAAGTACTTTCAATGGCATTACTAAGCTGTTAGCAGGAAGCTCCTATAGTAAATTAAGAAATCTGACACACTGTACATTTTAAGTACAGTCAGCCAAGTCATAAAAGCAATAGAATTTCGGATCCCAACAGAAAACAACCGCATACTTTCCTCTTAGTGGGGAATGTGAATCTAAGGACATTGAAACTGTTCATTCTGTTAACCAAAAATTAGCTGTGGCACAAGAAAGCAAATATGAGATGGCAAAGCCTTGATTGTTTAGTATCTTATGCTGGTGTTCTTTCAGCTGGGAGTTATGGGACTGGTATTTCCTGTTATGTTTCTTAAAAGATTTATTTTTTTTTCTATTTTATGTATCTGAGTGTTTTGCCTGCATCTATGTATGTGTAACAGGTGTGTGTATGTGACAGAGAGAGAGAGAGCACATTCATACACGTGTGTATACATACATTCATTCTTGTGCAAGCCTCCCACCCACTGAGTCCATAAGAGAGTGTTAGATCTGCTGGAACTAAAGTTATGGACAGTTTGGAGGCACTGTGATGGTGCCCAAAGGGAACCCTGGTCCTCTGAAAGGGCAGGAAATGCTTCTAACCACTAAGCCATCATCTCTCCAACCCCTATTCTGGATTTTAAGTAAAGACATCTTATTTGTTATCCGAGTTCAGTTGCAGTCATTTCAGGAGGAAAGCCTGTGCGGTCGTCAGACCCTGCCCTCCTGGGTGCTTGATGCTATGCTTTGGGAAATCACTTCTCAGAGTCAGGGCATCCGGGGAAAGAATACAAGAGTGACTGAGTGGTAAATAGGAGAGAGGCCATCAGCCAGGCAGCTGCAGGTTAGACAGATGGATTGACTTTCAGGCAGGCCAGAACACAGTTTGCTCAATTCCCCTTTTGTACAGCTTGGACAGAAACACACAAACAGGATAGACTGCTAAGCCCCAGTTAACAATAACATTCCAAAGAGATGTTTTCAAAGATATAAAACTAAATCATTCCATTTTCCCCATATAGGAAATGTACACTGCATCATGTCACCTTTGAAGTTCACGAGCAAGGGAAGCTAGCAACAGTTGTCCTTGGCAACCAACTTGGTCACATGGCACCTTGAACTGGAATACTGATGCCACACATCTGTAATGTCTTTACACTTGACACTAGAGACTTGCAGCATCCTCCATTCAAACAGAAGTGTTTTCAAAATACCCTGTAGTCCCCAATCCAGAAACTTCTAGAAAAGAAAAAATAATAATTGTGAATTAAAAGCACAAAATTCTAGTGCTTTGTGTGCCTTTCAATTTGGGCCCCTTTGTCAAAAGCTCCAAACTGGTAAACACAAAGCTCAAATAAAACAGAGAGGGAATTATTTAAATTCTCCGTTTTGGTTTTTCTATTTCCATTATCTAGAGAATACAGCAAACAGGGGTTGAAGGTGTTAAAGCATTTTGCATTAACAATTTGCGTTTGGAAACCCAGGCACCTAACACCGCCCGAGTTAATATTTGCTTTGGACTGTTCTGCGTATTTAGTCTCAAGCTTCTCCACAGAGCTAACACAAAAAGTCTGCATTCCTATTTGCCCTGCTCGTGTGTGATTTCACACATTGTGTATTATATGCTCCCACAGAGGCATCGCATTAGCTGTTCTTCAAGTGAGCAGTGTACTTAGCTCTGTTGGGAAATGTGAACTTTGTAGTTTCAGGAACCAGCAGACTTACTGAAACTCACATTGATTTCACTTTGGAAACATTCACCCCGTCTCTCTCTGTCTCTCTGTCTCTCTTTTTTTTTTTTTTACTATGTCTCCCTTTATTCATCCCCACTGCCCTATTTCCTGACTATTGTATAAGCAATTAAAGTTTCTGATGGGGCTCTCTGATTCTTGGGCCTTCTCTAGCTGGTTTTTTGCCCAGATTGCTGGTAACAATAATTATCAAGAGCAAAAACCTGTGAATATCACTGCTATCCTCAACATAGCCCCAAATTCCCTTTCTTGCCTCCTTGTTTATTGTGGGATAAAGTCTAAATTCCTTAAGCTTTGGTTTAACCATTTCCAGGTATCTTTCCCAGATTCCTCTCAGCTGTGTTACTTCTCCGTTGCATCTCCCTGGTCCCAGGTCTCAGCTATAGAGATGAGACCTTGTGCTCACAGTGCACCGAGTCTTTGTAGACGAAGTTCTAAACAAATATTCTAATTAAATAAGAAACACAGAGCCAAATACAGGGTTTAAAGCCCAAGAAATCAGAGCACTAACAAAGAGCCAAGACCACCTTATCTTACCAACTGGCCACCATCGCTTCCCCAGAGAGAAAGACCTTCTTCCTGTGTGTCTTGTGTATTATTGATTTACTGTTCTGCCTTCTCATTGGCTCTAAGCCCAGACACATGACTTCCTGGTCACTGCCTGTCTATACAGACCTCCTTGTCTCTATGGTTGGTAGTGGGATTAAAGACTCCTGTCACCACCCATGGCTGTGTCCTTGACCACACAGAGATTCTACCTGCCATGTTATCACATTAAAGGCGTGGGCTACCACCACCTGACTTCTATTCCTGGCTTGCTAATGACCTCTGATCTCCAAGCAAACTTTATTTATTAACATACAAATAATATCACATTTTAGCACAATTAAAGTATCACCAAAAGTTTCTTGCAGTTTCCTTCCACCTGAAGAACTTCTCATCTGTGAGGAATCAATACAAACGTTCCTTTCAGGGCAAGCCCTTCTGCATCTATCCATCAATCCCACATCTGCTCCTACAATGCTGGTCACACTGTTTCTATTATCCTAATAAATATAAGCCAGGCAGGGGCAGTGGCTATCGATTGGTGAGAGCGTGATGCCTGGCAAATACTTCTTAACTTAACACATGTTCATCTGTTAGATTAGTGGCAACCTTGTGGGCTTGATACTATCATTGCCCTTAATTTTATAGTTGGATAAGATAAACACACACCAGTTAAATAACTCCTAGAGATTGCCTGGCTTGTTAGGAACAGAGCTTAGTACAGGCCCACACATCTGAGCACAAGGATCATATTTTAGCTATTATTGCTATCTGATGTATGTTGTATTAGAGAATGCATTCTCCTTGGGAAATGAATCTGCCATATTGTAGTGAACGAACCAAAGCTTTGTGTCAATTTTATAGTTAACATGAATCAGAATGCTTTAAATTAAATTTAATTTCTAAAACATTATAGAAATTTTGATTTTTATCTTATTTCTTTAATTTTTATTTTCATATAGTGTACTCTGATCATGCTTTTTCTCCCTTATCCAGCTCCTTCCAAATCCTCTCCATCTCCCTACCTACCCAACTTTATGTGTTCTCTCCCCAACCCCTCTCTCTCAAAAAACAACAAAACAAACAAAAATAAGACACAATGACAATCAAAACAAAGCAAGAACCTACTAAAAAATACAGGGAGTTTGTTTTGTGTTGACCAACTACTCCTGGGCATAGGACCTACCCTGGAATATGGCTAAAATATCCAGTGACACTCTATTGAAGAAAACACAAAACTGATTTTCCTTTTGCCAGCAACTATAAAAATAGCTACTTGGGCCAGGTGGTGGTGGCGCACACCTTTAATCCCAGCACTCAGGAGGCAGAGCCAGGGCGGATCTCTGTGAGTTCAAGGCCAACCTGGTCTCCAAAGTGAGTTCCAGGAAATGGCACAAAGCTATACAGAGAAACCCTGTCTTGAAGAAAAAAACATAGCTACTTGGTTAGAGGTAGAACCCTGTGCCCTGTCTCTCTCTCTCTCTCTCTCTCTCTCTCTCTCTCTCTCTCTCTCTCTCTCTCTCTCTCTCTCTCTCTCTCTCTCTCTACTGGACTTCTTCTGGCCTGAATCCACACAAGACTTCTGTGTATTGCTGTAATGGTTCAGTTTGTCTAAGCCTCTTCTAAGTAGTATGAGTGAGCCGTGTTTCTTTATGATAGTTAAGCACAGTAAATCCTGTCGGTTTCAGGGAGTTCTTGAAGGTATTTTGAGATGTATACATCCTCTGTATATGTCCTCTGTCTTTTTTTTTCCTCCTCCAACATATTGTTCTCATTAATTATTTGAGAATTTCAGTGTGTAGTGTGTTCTAGGTGTGCAGTTTTCATATGCTATATATCATGTTAGTTTGGAGTTCCATAATGGCAACAGTCTTTGAGTTCCTTTGGGTAAGCAACCTCTTCCACATATTGCTGTAAGTAACCCCCAAAATATTCATTGGTTCAACAAGAAAGAAAGGGGATGGGAGAAACATGCAATATTTGTATTTTTGGCATCTGGGTTACCTCATTCAGGATGACTTTTTTTTCCCTCACTATATCCATTTAATTACAAATTTCACTTTTCTTTCATTTATTTATTTGTTTGTTTATTTTTAGGTTTTCTTATTTATTTAAAGTTTTTTTTTATTTTACATACCACCCACTGTTCCCCCTCCCTCCACTTCTCCCAATCCTCCCCACACCTCCCCCATCCCACCCCCACCCATTCCTCATGGGGGGTAAGACCTCCTTGGGTATTCAACAAAGGCTGGCATACCAAGTTGGTGCAGGCCCAAGCCCTTCTGCCTGCATCAAGGCTGAGTAAGGCATGGAACCATAAGAAAATGGGCTCTAAAAAAGCCACTTCCTGAACTTGAGATGAGTACTGGTCCAGTTACCAGGGCACTCACAAACAGATAAAACCACACATCTGTCACCCTCACTCAAGGGGCGCAGTGTGGTCCTATGCAGGCTCACCTGCAGTCAGTCCAGAGTCTGTGGGCTCCCATTAGCTTGGGTCAGCTCTCTCTATGGTTTTTCCCATTATAATCTTGTCTCCCACTTGTTCTTATAGTCCCTTCTCCCTCTCTTTAACTGAACTTCAGGAGCTTGGTCAAGTGCTTGGCTATGGGCCTCTGCATCTGCTTCTATCAGTTGATGAATGTAGGTTCTATGATGACAATTAGGGTAGTCACCGATCTGAGTACAGGGGAAGGCTAGTTCAAGCATCCTCTCCACCATTGCTATGAGTCTTAGCTGGGGACATCCTTGTGAGTTCCAAAGGAATTCCCTAGCACCAGATTTCTCCCTAACCCCATAATTTCTCATTCTGTCAAAATATCTCTTTCATTATTCTCCCTCTCTGTCATCTCAAGCCCTCATGTTCCTACCAAAGCCCCCAGCAATACCACTCTTGAGCATATACACAAAAGATGCTCAACCATACCACAAGGACAGTTGCTCAACCATGTTCATAGCACCACTAATCGTAACAGCCAGAACCTGGAAACAACCTAGATGTCCCTCAACTGAAGAATGGATAAAGAAAATGTGGTACATTTACACAATAGAGTATTACTCAGTTGTTTAAAAAAAAAAATGACATCATGAAATTCGTAGGCAAATGGATGGAACTAGAAAAAATCATCCTGAGTGAGGTAACCCAAACCCAACCCAGAAAGACAAACATGATATGTACTCAATCATAAGTGAATATTAGATACAAAGCAAAGGATAACCAGGCTACAATCCACAACCCTAGAGAAGCTAGGTAAAGAGGAGGACCCTAAGAGGGACATGCATGGATCGCCCCATGAAGGGGAAAAGGGGGTAGGAACAAATTCATTTTTCTTAACAGTTGAATAATATTACACTGTGTAAATCTACCATAGTTTCATTATCCATTGTTCAGCTGTAGACATCTAAGCTCTTCCTAATTGTTTGCTATTGTGAATAAAGCAGCAATGAACATGGATGAACATCCCTGTAGTAGTGTGTACAGTAAATTCTGAGAATTAATGAGTCTTTGGCATGATCAATAATAAAAATGTCTTCAATTTTAGCGAGATTTCCCACATGCTTTTTTCTATATATTCTTTACAATTTTTTCATCATGCCAACAAAAAGTCATTAAATTTAATGTATATTTACTGTGTTCTTTTTTCAGGCATTTTCCCCATTTTATGTAGATTTCAGTTATCTATCCATCTATATACACACACATATACATATATTTACAAATATATATATATATATATATATATAAAATCAGGAATTGTTTAATGTTACAAAGATTTCAGGGAAAATAGCAAATTTCCGCAATGATATTTTTCAGAAATTAAAGTCTATCCATTATTTTCATAGAACATATATTTTCAAATCGCTAGCCGTTCATGGAGATATTGGGCTAGACATTTTCTCTGTGAAACATCTCCCAAGTTTTCAAAGTAGAAGTGACCACAGAAGAGGAGGCAGAAAGAACAGAAGAGCCAGAGTGGATGGAGGACACCAAGGAAGCAAAGCCCTTTAAATCCTGATAAATAAAGCTCACATGAACTCACAGAGCCATGCATCTGGCTTGCACAGGTCTGCACCAGGCCCTTCGCATGTATATTTTGGCTTCCAGTTTAGTGTTTTCATGGGATTTGTAAGTGTGAAAACCAGAGGGCCTCTGGTTCTTCTGCCTTCTCTTGGACTCCTTTCCTTCGGCTGGTTTGTCTTGTCCGCGTCTGGTGTGTTAGTTTTATTTTATTCTGTTATTATCCCTTAAAAGCCTATTTGTTTTTTAACGAGAGACAGAAATGGAGTGAATCAGGATGGGAGGCGGGGAGGACGAACTGAGGAGAGGAGTAGAGAGAACTGAACTGTAATCAGGATATAGCACGTGAAGAAAAAAATCCATATTCAATAAAAGGAAATTATAAAAATCATAGGTGAAATCTCACAGATTTCTGAGCAAAAAAATATCTAAAGACATCTAATGACCTGATAGGCATTTGGTGTATGTATATATTGGCAGATGTGGTATATATTGGCAGATGTGTACCAATTATCAAATTTATATACTAAGAATTCAGTTACTTCAGAAAAGACTTTAAAACTATATGAGCAATGTTCTTGTCTATTCTAAACTTAGAGAGGAGACACTAAGGCTGAATGAAATTCACCTAGAGCAGAGAGAGAGAGAGAGAGAGAGAGAGAGAGAGAGAGAGAGAGAGAGAGAGAGAGAGAGAGATCTTTTAGAACTCTTGAGAGAGAACTAACTTGAAAATTGCCAATGGGTTTTTTCTGCCAATGGCAGAGTCCAAGGATTTTCTTCTCTGTGTGGTTTGTTTGGTTTCCAATGAATCACTTCCTGGGGGACAATTTAGTTCTTTCCAGATGAGATGCATAAACAAAACATGATATAACCTGCAGTCCTTCCTGAGACTCTTAATAGCTCATGTCTATAACCTGGCATGCTTTGAATGTGTGAGAAAAGTGAACTTTTATTTAACCTAAATGACACCATTGCTTTTAAAAGCTGTTAAAAATAGCAGTGCCAAAGAGGCAATATTATAATATCCAGTTAGGGGAATTTTGAGTATCATTATCTCCCTAAACAGCAGCCATGGGCAAATTTTCAAAGACATTGTGTCTTTTAAATGTAAAGCTGAAGCAAATCTATTTTCACCTCAGTGGGATGGGTGATATGTGGGAAACATCCTCATAAAACAGCAGTGAAAGAGCTGTAGTCAGCCAGGACCCTCCCACCAGAACGGCATGGAGGCTGCTGACTGTCAACACCAGCCCAGTTGCCTGGAAATTAAGGCTCCCTCCCTGAGACCAAAAGAATTTAGATGAGACTCTGGAAATATAGTGTATCCCCAAAGCTAACGAAATTGTGTACATTGTCTCTTTTCAACTTGGCCAACTACTTTGTATAGAAACAGACTGGAAATGAGAGTTCCCATAGACTCCTCAGCCACCCCACCACTGCCCTCTTTCTCTTCTCGTGATTAGCTTTGCATTAGAGTGGTGCATTTGTTAAAATTGATGAACCAACATCATTGCACTAAAGTCTGTAGTTTATCTTAGGTTTTCCACTTTGGGGAAACATTTAGGTCGTTGATGCCTATTTAATAGCATTTATGCTTCTTATGATGTCAGAAGAATTTCACAACACTTAAAAAATATCTCCTATGCTTGATCTTGTTATTCCTTCCTTCCTCACAGGAACCAATGCCAACTGGTCTACTCTTTACCTTCCTTTAGCTTTGTCTTATCTACAATGTCACATGGGTGAATTGCACAGTAACTAGACAGTCTCTTCAGTTGGTTTCTTCCATATAGCCATGTACATTTCAGGTTGCACTATGTCTTTTTCATAGCAGGCTGGCTAATTCTTTTCAGTGCTAAGTAATATGCTCCTGGGGAGATGTCACATTGCTTGTTTTTAAACTATAGAAGGACACTTGGTTGCTTACCAGTGTAGGAAATTAAAACTGAAGTTTCTACAAAAGGTTTGAGCATGTTTATGTGTGGATATATAATTTAAAGTCATTTAAAAGTCACAATCATGGGCAGTATTTTAGACGCACAGGAATAACAGTAGGTTTTGAAACTGGAAACTTCTAGATCCAATCCTAAGTTTGTTATTTGGATCCTTCAGAGTTTTTCCTGGTGGTCAGCCATGCTGTCTCTGCTACGCTAGGTGTTACAAACACATGATGGGCTTTTCTGTTAGTTGACTGCCTTTTCCCCATTCTCCTGCCTCGTCAGCTCTCTGCTTTCTGTTTGGAAAATGCCTAAAGCTTGGTCAAGTAAAGGTTTTGACTGGTCTTCTAATGACTGGTCTTAGATGAGCTGTCTGTGGCAAAACTTAAGTTTTTGAGAAAGATGATCAAATAAAACAGCTTAAGCCCTTTTTAAGCTCTTACACCTATAGTTTTCAAAACTACTTTGGGATGAATATGTAAAGCTTTTAAAATACATTTAAAGGGTATAAATGAATTGTACATAATAGAAAATAAATTAATGACATTGAATTATTCTCAGATAAATATAAGTCTCAAACTTCTTTTTTGAACCCTGGATTTATTGTGCTCTGGTTTGATGATGTTGGTTTAGTCTTTGGGCTTTGTATGGTAGATGCTGTGCTACTATTCAAATGATGTTATCATGATACTTGCTCATTATACAAGCCTCTTTGCTCATCTTGCTGGACTTTTCTGAAGGCCAACTCCTTCTCAAAATGTACAGTGCATGAGATTGTTACAACTTAGAAAATCTGATAAATTGCATACTACGTGTGTAGTTATTATTTACATACTTTTAGATTACTTAATATGTTGTTTCTTGTACAACTTGATACATGCAGTAGGATGTTAGTACATATATATTTGTAGATAGATAGATAGATAGATAGATAGATAGATAGATAGATAGATCTGCAAACTAATGAACATATTCATCACCTTATGTAGTTATTGTTTTGGTGTGTGGAAAGAATATCTGATTATCTACTCTATATATTTTATCTCTACAATATAGATTTTTAAAGATAGTATTATTAACTCTAGCCATCACTATCATATTTTATAGAAATATAAGGTGATAATCTCTCTTGGGGTTTTGATTATCATCTCTCTACTTAGAGACATTCAGGACTTTTACATGTGCCTGTGTGCCATTTATATATTTAGGTAAATGTGTCTGTTTGCAGCCTTTCCCCTTTAAATACAACTGTTTCTTTACTATTATTTACAATGAGTTCCTTCTGAATTTTGGATTTGGGAGATTTTTATTTGTTTGGGGTTTTTCTTTTTTAATTTTGGATATTAATCTTGTGCCAGATACAGCATTTGAAGTATCTTCTCCTAAATCTTAGAGTTATTTTAGATTACAAACATTGCCATCCTACTGTGTGATTTTGGGTACAAGCTTTATAGTTTGATGTAGTTCTGTCTGTTTGTTTACCTAGAATTTGGTGTCAAATTCAAAAACAGTTTGCCACAAACAATGTCAAGGAGGTCTCATCTCTGTTCTCTTTAGTGTTTTTATGGTTTTGGGTGTTTTCATACACTTTGAACTTGTGTCAAAGTATTGCTTAATTTTAAATTCACTAACCCTTTACAGATTCATTTTTTTAAACCTTAATTTTTTCCATACTGAAATCATAATTTTTTTAGAATCTATTAACCTACTTATTAATTTCAGCAAGTCTGTACCATAGTCACTTTCCTGGTTTCTTCCATGTGTTAGTTGAGATGCTCTTGGTGGCAGGTGGCAAATGTACTTTGCCACAGTTACATTGTGGTATTGATGGCATCTATGTGAGAAACAATGAGGAGGGAGCTGGTGGCCTTACAGGAGTCATCAGAACACAATGTAAATATAACCCTTGGTGGAAAAGCAGGGGCAGAAGGCTGAGTGAAGGCCCTCCAAAATGCCTTGCGCCCTACGGTGTCATTGGATGTTGAAGAGTGAGCTAGGTTGTCATCAGCATAGGAGGAAACTCCCATCTGATGAACTTGCCATTTTAGTATCTTTGTTACACTCAGCCCTCTGCTGGGAACAGCTCATTGAAAATGTGGCATTAGCATACATGATTTGTGCAGAGCCATAGCCACTTGGTGAGTTAACATTTCCTGAAGCTAGAAATTGGTCTTGTACATTTTTATATCAACTATACCCCACAACTGTACAGCAGAAAAGATAAAGCCTTTTATTTTGTCATGGCTTCAACTTGGGCATATAACATCGAAACTGATGACAAAATAATGTATTCCACAACTACACAGAAAAATAGCTAGCAGCAGGCACACCCTTGTAAACAGATAGGAATTCGTGGGTAGGGTTTGATAACACTGTCCACATGCTCAGACTGCTGTGCAGTCACAGACGACAGATCATATTTCCTTTACACACTTCTTCCTTTCTCTGCTTTTGCTTTTGTTTTGGTACCTTGTCTGTAACAACCAAAGAGTGTAAAGATTCTTTTTTTTTTTTTTTTTTTTTTTTTTTTTTTTTTTTTTTTTTGGTTTTTCGAGACAGGGTTTCTCTGTGTAGCTTTGCGCCTTTCCTGGGACTCACTTGGTAGCCCAGGCTGGCCTCGAACTCACAGAGATCCACCTGGCTCTGCCTCCCGAGTGCTGGGATTAAAGGCGTGCGCCACCACCGCCCGGCTTATACTGAGTGTAAAGATTCTTAAAGGGAGAGGACGTTAAGTCAGTTTGAAATCATAGGCTAGATGCCTGTCATTTATGAATAAGAACTGCATTTAGGAACCAGAAGATGGAATTTTTAAAGAGTTAAAGCTTTGGGGAATAAGGAAAAGTTTTAAAGCTGGAAGGAACTTTAGGGGCAGATTTCACCCCATCTCACAGCATTTCTCTATTCTGACACCCTTACAAATGATAAAATTACCTTTCAATAGAGCTTCATATATTTCCTATTCTACTCATCACCTTCCTAAATTATCTTGTTCTCTTTCCCACTTTTCCTCCCACTCATCAATTAAGAATAATGACTGTCAGAGAAAATGGAATATATGAAAAGTTATTGTTAAAATATTAATAGATGTCAGCATTCTAAGTTCATGCTTCCTAGTGTTGCCCCAGTGAGCTCCATTGTAGGAAAGCTACAATGGACATGCTTTCCATTCCGATTCAGTACTTGAGGCTACACAAGTTCTCTTAAGATGAGAAAATGATTTCAACTTCATATAACTTCTCATGAAGCACAATACTTGCTGATTTCTTAAATTTCTTTTTAAATTTTATCTTCCCTGTACTTTGATTCTTTTCAAAAACGTATCTTGGATACACTTTCCCATTTTTCTTTCATATTCAAAGCTGAAAATAATTCGTAGTTCAGTTTGTAAGGAATAGGGAAAATGTCATAGAAACATAATTTTCTTCCTAAGAATTTAACTTATATTGAAAATGCCCTGAGACATGTCGATTAAAAGCATGTAATTTACAGAAATCTAAGTTTTGGAAATCAGCCAGCACACTGCACCAACTATGTGAATCATCTTATTAAATAGCTTTTTACCTTTATGATTTATCATGTTTGATTGTACAACTCTATAGCCCAGGGATATATAGGTAATGTAAATTAGGATGCATGAGGAAACATCAAGAAAGAATAATTTCAACCAATGTAAACGTTTCTCAAACCAACTCAGATACTTACTGTGAAATATGCAAAATACAGTATCCCAAACAGGATAATTCAACCAACCCTGAAGCAGAAACCTACTAAACTCATTTAGAATCCCGTCAATTCACTGGTTAGCTTTAGTCCTTTATTACTTCAATGGTAAAATAAAATTTGTTCTGTCTGTTATTCCAGTAGGGTTGTACATTTCTTCAAATGCTAATGCAAAACAATTAAGCAAGCTCTTATTAGTAGATGCTGTCTGTGAAAACAGTGGTGATCTTATTGCTTAAAAATCTTCTGAATATATTTTTCTAAGACACTTTAAGGACTATTAAGGTTATTAGAAATTTGTTGTTTGGTAGTTTGACAGAGCTATCAAGGAGACCTTTGATTTTTCTCCTATCAAGATGTCCTTTGTTGTCATGGTATTAAGTTATTTGCAGAAAACAAACTAATTGTGTCACAATAGCTATGAACTCTTTCTGAAGACAGACTCTTCTAAATTCCAGAAGTTTCCATTACTTCAGATGATGCACTTAAAGTCTTTTGTGAAGCCTTGGGACTGCATTCTTGTTGATGGTGTTTGTGTGAATACAGTACTGCTATTCTTCTTCTTCTTGCTAAAGTAATTCAACTGTATCCACAGTTTCAATTCAACTTACATGGTAAATTGTACAGGAAAAGTATGATTTCTATCCACTAACATAGCAATGATACTCTTAAATAGTTAAACCTGGAATTTCTTGCTGAGAAAATGCACAATAATGGAGCCTAAATATCTGCGTTATCTAATCCCAGAGAGGGTTCAAATATTATTTTCTTCCACTTCTTCTTTATTTAAACTAGCTCAAATAAAGTCCCCAGGATTCAGACAGAACAATATAATATGAGAAAATGAATTGAGGGAATTGACAAATATAGAAAGTAATATTTTGCTAATTATTTTCATTAAATTGGCTAAGTATCTCAGTAGAGAATTCTTATTATTTAGTATCTTAAAGATGTAGCATCAAGTCTAGAAAAAAATACCCTGTAAGCAGTTCATATAAATCCCTAATCACATACGTAATTTTTATTTTTATCATGAGTAACATGCAAAATAAAAGAAAATATACTTAAACATTTCTCTTACTTATTTTCTTTAATCGTGAGAATCTACTTTAAAATAAGAATTAAAGTGGCTATACTTTTTTACACACAATCTAAATTTTTGGTTCACTGTGTATTTCTTACCCACAAAGGAACAAAGCATGAAGCATTTTTAAGTGTTTTGGGTTAAGCTTGACAATGGCTGAAGAACCTGTGCTTTGGCGCACTGACACGGCTCTAGTTTAATTATAATTATATAGCTTATGATTCTAATTATATAACTTAATTAATTATAGTGTAATCAAAAACTCGTCTCTGAGGAATGAGTGATGACTTGTAACACAGGGATCTCATTGTGGCACAAGCATGTGGGAATATCATTCCCCTTCCTAGAATGAATTATATGTGGAGTTACTGGGGGAAAAAAACACCAACACTAAAATATTAGAGCCATTAGTAACATTCCAAACGTAAGTTCACATCTGTTAGTTTTTGTGTGTGTGTACATTATAGTCCATTAAATAATTTCTAAGCTAAATTAGTTTTTGTTGATGTGAGCATTTTACAACAGTCCTTTTAAATTGCCACAGTGTTCTCATCCCCAAACTCTGATGCTAGGCTTTCTCCTTCCAGAAAAATAATATGTGGACTTATGGAAGTTTCAACAAGGAGAAAAGATGTGAGCTAGTTGATGTTCAGACTTTCTCTCAGTGTTGTATAGATGGACTTCAGCTTGTACTTTATTTGGGGATGAAGTGGGAAAGGGTCTTACGTAGCCCAGGCTAGCCTAAAACTTGTGATACAGCTAGTATTGTCTTAGCTCCATCCCCCAAGCTCTGGGATCATATGTGTACATCACCCTGCCCAGCGAGCTCAAACATTATCATTGTGTTTCTTCAAACTTTAAGGTGCTTCATAACATTTCAAACTAAAATGTTGGGAATTGCCACCAAATAGTTCTCTGGTTAGAGAAAGAACTACGATGGAAATTCCTCATATATATATATATATATATATATATATATATATATATATATATATTTGGTTGTTTGTGTTTGTGTAACTTCATTTATCTTACCTCCAACTGCATTTGGCACCGAGTGACTGCCCATTGCTCAATGAGTAATGATTGTGTAGTTTAAATTTTTAAACCAAAATATTTACATAATGAAGAAAAGTAGTATATTTGTTCTCATTACTTCCTAAGATGTTCATAGGGAGAACTGTCTCCATGGATACTCTCTTTATATTAATATGCATTTCGGTTCTTTCAGTGTTGAGCATTTGCAGTAATGCTGCTCTATATAATCATGCATATATGCAAACACTGTTAGAGACCCCCCCCCTGTAAGGGACATGCTAGATAGAGGGGTGTTTTATCCTCAATTCTAGCAAATAGTGCTTACCTAAGTTTGGTTCAGCTTAGAGTGAATTTAGAGTTTTATTCTTCCTCTGAATTACCTGTTAGCAATCTGATTCATTATTTATATCTTCTTCATATAAAGTATATATTTTAGCACTCCTTTATCTAAAATACATTTGAATAATATTCAAGAGGACTCACAGATGTCTTAAAGTTCATTCATGGATTTTCCAGAGTTAAGAGATTCTGACAAGTACAGAAAAATCTATGTCCTGACTGAAAGTTCAGGAAGCGACTCTCAATAAAGGAAAGGAATGGTTCACAAGTTTTATTTTGTTTCATGTTTCTCTGAGCATTATAGTTGCCTGTAGTTGTTTCTGGAGGGTTGAGGCCTCATGGTCTTTTGCTTGCCTATTGTGGTCCTTGTTCAGCTTATGTTGAGGCAGTCATGTTGGTGAAACTTCGTGGGCATAGCTTCTGAAATTCCTAGAAGACATAGTCTCACAACAAACACCCTGCACCCCTGGCCCTTACCGTCTTTCTACCCCCTCTTCCACAACGTTCTCTGAGCCTTAGGTGTGGGAGTTGTTTCGTGGATGTAGGTCATTGAGACTGGGCTCCACAACTCTGCATTTTGATTGGTTAGGGTTTCATGAAATGGTCTCTGTTCCAAAGAGAAGTTGCCTTTTTGCTAGTGAGGGCTACACTTACCTGTGGGTGTAAGGACAAAAATGGAGAGAGCAGTTCCGGATTCTGCTGCTGTAGTGAGGTAATGGCTGTAGGTTCTCCTGCAAGATCCGTGACTACGCTTCCCCAGGGGAGAGCACACCAGTTGGTTGTCTAATATCAAACGGTCAGATCTGAAAATGTACATACAAGTTATATTATACTGACTGAAGTTATATTTAGAAGTGTGTGTGTGTGTGTGTGTGTGTGTGTGTGTGTGTGTGTGTACATATATGCATGTGACAACAATGAATGAAAAAAGAGGCCATGAATTTGGAAGAGAGCAAGAGGGGTATATGGGAGGATTCAGAGGGAGACAAAGCAAAGGAGAAATTGTGTAATAATAATTATAATCTCAAAAATGATTGAAAAAATGTTGTCTTAGGGTAATTTCTAAATAAAATTCTCACTTATAATTTTAACCTGCTCTCAATAGAAACTCAGTGTCAATGTTGATCATGAGAGCAAGAAGAAAGGGGCAATCTCCAATGTCTGTTGCATTTCATTAGAGAAGCTTCTTGTGCATTTGTGAGCCCGGAGAAAGGGCTTGTGTTAGTCATGTGAAAATCAAAGCTCTGTTCCGTGGGGACTAACGAAAAGCTGAATTTGCCTTAAGAGAAGAAACCATGTCACCAGCACTTCTTGCATCCTCCTCCTGTGATGCCCCATTGAGGTTGTCTGTAACCTCCCACTTACTGAGACCTTCTTTCACTGTGCCAGCCAAATGGAATGTCCTCCAAGGCGCTTTCACCAACATCCCCAGGCTCATTGTTGGGATTCCTTTCTGTACATTCCTGCAGCACATACTTTAGTTGATATGCACCTAATATTAATTCAGCCATGTTCCCCAAGGAAACAGCCCCCTTATTTCATTTATGTATTCCCTTCACAAAGAAGCACACCTAGCACTTTGCCTGAGGTAGATGTTTAATAAACCCTTGGTGCATGAATGAATATATAAACAGACAGTCTTTAAAGGATGCACAGAACATCAATCAGAAGAGACAGGCCCAAGGAGTGCTAAAAAATGAGGTAGCGATGGAGCAAAGCCTAGAATGGTAGAGGAATCTTGACTTATGCTGCATTATAGGCCAGGCCATGTTTGCTTATGATGTACATGTACAGGTAGGCTAAAAGGGTAATTTTCAACACAAGAGTGCAAGTCCCAATAAAATATTTTGAACAACTTTTATTTGGACCTGTCATATAATAGGGAGTATTAGGTTGACCTATAATCTAATAAAATGATAACTACTTTGGAGTGTTATAAAATACCAATTTTGCAAGTAAAATGAAGAGTACATATCTTAAAACACAATCTCAGGTACTAATGTTAATTTATGGTTTTATGGGATGGTCGTTTCCTTCCAAGTATTATTCCTTAGTGGCCTGATCATTACTTTAAAATGTGTAATGTGACATATTTTTTTTAATTATAGGAAGTGGAGAGAAAAAGGAGTGGAAGAATTGCTATTTTTCTTATTCATAGGAATAGCTCAGACATGTGTGAGTGATAGGATGTGTCACTTGTGGAAGGGAACACTGAAGGTGAACTTTGAGCAAGGATTCCTGATATCCAAATCCAAGTTAACCTCTAAGTACCCAAGTGAGTTGAAGGGAAATGACAAAAAAGAATGGAGACGGGAGGAAAAATTCTTCCCTCTGTTTGTCAAAATGACATTACATTTTATCAGATGTCTTCTCCCATCCATCATCCATTGCAAATTACTTGAAATTATAGCCCGTATACTTCTCATGCACATGAACATGCACACAAACACACTCCTTAATTTACATATATGCATCTGTTGTCGAATATTAGTTGAAGATGTGTTACATTCATGTATGCGGTAGAACATTTGTTTGTGTTTTTTTGTTTTTGTTTTTGTTTTTGTTTTTGTTTTTGTTTTCGAGAAAGGGTTTCTCTGTGTAGCTTTGCGCCTTTCCTGGAACTCACTTGGTAGTCCAGGCTGGCCTCGAACTCACGGAAATCCACCTGGCTCTGCCTCCTGAGTGCTGGGATTAAAGGTGTGTGCCACCACCGCCTAGCGGAACGTTTGTTTAATGATGCAAAAATGTGTTGCATTCTTTTATGTTGCTTTTAATTCTGTGAAGCTGTGTTACTTTGCCTGTCTAAAATACCTGATTGGCCTAATAAAGAGCTGAGTGGTGAACAAGTAGGCAGGAACAAGGATAAATTGGGCTGGCAGGCAGAAAGAATAAATAGGAGGAGAAATCTGGAAAAAGAAGATTGAGAATAGAGAAAAAAAGAACAGGAGGAGGATTCCGGGGGTGAGCCACCCAGCCAAACAGCCAGACACAGAATAAGAAGGAAAGAGAAGATATACAGAAATAGAAAAAAGGTAAAAGCCCAGAGGCAAAGGGTAGACAGGATAATTTAATTAAAAAAAAAAAAAAAGCTAGCTAGACATAAGCCAAGCTAAGGCCGAACATTCATAAATTCATAAATAAGAAAGAATAAGTCTCCACATCTATTTATTTGGGAGCTGGGTGACAGGCTCCCAAAAGAGAAAAGAGTTTAAAAAAAAAAAAAAGACTACATGTATGATTGTAAAGAAAATCTTAAATTCTAATTTAATGTGATAATTTACCAAAGCAGAACTGAGATGGATATCTTTCAGTGACTGAATCATAAAATCATAGGGTTAGCCAACACTTTCAACATATCTACTTCACTACATATCTATATTTTCTTATATTAAATAAAATATATACAATATGTATAGTTTATAATTTATTCATGGTATTGATTGATACTGACTGTGGTTTGTGAAGTGAAAAAAATAAAATCTGTCATTTCTATAAAGATTGGAAATCAAATTTTAGAGTGTGTGCTCCACCATCATGTAGTAGTTTAATGTGTTTATATTTATGTACAATGTGTTTATTTATATTTATTTAAATTTTATTTATGTTTATTTACATCATTAATAGTTCAATATCTCTCCACATTAATTCAGTCATTATTTTGTCCTGCATTAAGGTTCTATTTTACTTTTAAATGTCTCCATTGATAAGCACAGTGTCATGAAATCTATGAAGCTCGTGGTTGCAATTTAAACCAAGTCTCTAAATGAATGGGATTTGGGGCGATTTTGCATACAAAAGGACATTTATCACTTCTGTAGATTTTGGACTTTCATAGTGGAGGAAGAGTGGTAGTATCAGAGATGCTCCAAATGCCTCACAATATGCAGGCCAGTCCTCTTACAACCAAGATAGATTTAACTTTAAATGTCAGGTGTAACCAGCACTGCTGTGAACTGATATTAGAAATCATTTACACTTCATCTAGAGCTTCGCACATCCTGTCATTAATAAGGTAAACAGGAGCATCACCACAGTTGTATAGCAAAATCAATCAAGTAAGCACAAAGGTAGTTTTCAATGACAGATATCTTTGTATCTAATCCCTCCCCCCAGCAATTCATTTGTTCAAAGTCAGTGTGAAATTTCTGTGAAACTGGAATTTAGTTCTTACATCACAAGCTCTAAACCCATTATAATTTAGGTTAACCTTTTCATGGAACCCAATAGCGCTGCAGAGCTCAGCAAGGGCATCTAAGGACGATGATGCTATTAAAATATCAGAGCAATAATAATAATTATACATGCTAGATTACAACATGCAGAAGGATACTGGTTCTGATTCTCATCCTGTCCTCCATATTATTGTTTTTCTGCTTGGAATGTGACAGCAGAGCCTGAGGTCCATCAGCAATATAAGGAGAATCATTACTCTGACCTTTAGAATTCATTTATATAGAAAAATCATTTGCTACTCGTATGCTAAAAATCATTATATTCATAATTATTTCTCTTGGAAGTCAAAAGTGTGCACCTAACTTATATTCTGTGTATCTCTTTTGATATCTGCTTTAAATTGTTTGATGTAAAAATACACAATTACACTCATTGTGTATATTATGCTCAGTTTTTAAGATTCTATATATCAGGATTATTTGGTCAAGAGATATTTTTATATCCTTTGTTTATCCCATTGTATTTTCTTTCCACTTCTATTGGATTTTTTTTTTAATTTTTGGCTCATAGCACTTTATAAAAAGTACTTTAATTATACCCTGCTTCTCAGGCATAAAAATTTCTGTTATTTTATGTCATATTTTTGCTAGCAATTATAATGCACCAAAGTATCTTGAATGTTCATAGCACATTTAATATAGATAGTTCTCACCCAGTTAAAAGCAGGTACAGACATGACATGGCTGACTATAAAAGCACATACTTGGATAGGGGGAGGTGACTCTGTTGGTTAAGTGCTCACCATGCAAGTGTGAGCATCTGTGTTAAGAAGAAACTAGGTAGGATGGTTCATATGAGCACTTGTAATCTGTAATATCAGCACCAGGAAGGTGGGGGTGTATATATCCCATGAGCTTCCTGACCAACTCAACTACTTGTTGAGTTGCAGTCTACTGAGAGTTCATCTCATAAAAAAAATTGCATGGCACCTGAAGAGAGACACTTAAGGTTGTCCTCTGTTCTTCACATAAACACACCCATTCATACACATGTGCAGTTGCATGCACAAATACATATACATACAGGCACAAGAATAATCACGCACATACACACAGCCACAGTCTACTGCTTTAGATTGCATTTTCAGTCTCTTGGTGGAATATGTGACAGTTGTTATTTTCAATAGTTCCCAATAATCTGTAGACCACAAAACTCAATAAATTTAGTCAATGACTGTTACAGGAAAAAAAAAACTGCAGGAGATTTCTAGTAAGTTGAACTCAATTTTCAGATTTGGTAGTTTAAAGATGAAAGACGTTTACTTCAAGGTGAAAACAGAATCACTCAAGATGGCAAGTGCTTCAGTTCTTGCTGCCCCCTTCACTCAAAGATTATGACATCTCTAGGAGTTAGGATGCTAACTCGTCACCAAATCCCAGTGCTCTTTGCAGTTACTGTATCTCTAGCAGTAACTAACTCGTCCACAGATGCAAATCTTTCATCTTTCTCTCAGATGAACCTAGGAGTCATATTCACTTAATAGATGCAGGTTGATGACTGTAGCCAACTCAAAAATTGATTCTAAAGTAAGCACTATTATGCCTCCCTATGCCATCCATAGTACTTCTGTTCTGAATCTGAGGAACAGGATTCCTGTCTGTGACTGTTGGCTTTTCTCTGTCGTCCTTATTCTTGGCATGGGTCTTATTTCTTTTATCTGTTCTCTCGTGAGCATCTTGTCCTGGCTAATTTCAATCTGGTATTGTCACTATAAGATGCGATCCATGAATTTTCAAAACAATTACAGCAACACTTGGACTTGTGGTCGTTCAAAATGAAAGGGGGTGTTTTCTGGTATCATTTGTAAATCAGAGAGCAGAAATAGTTCTTCATCTCACTGGAGAGGGAAGAGAGGCTTAAGCTTTTTCTTTCCTGGAGTTCTATGCATGAACTCTCATGAAATGTGTTTGCTTTTAGGTTCTTTTCTCTTCATGACAGTAAATAACATAAGAGGACAAAGTCCATGTTCTCAACACATCCAAGTTATAATGAATGTGAGGGAGCAAGAAGAATATCTCTAAGTTCCACGTTCATAAGTTCTTTCTGATTTTCAAAGCTATTCATCTTATCAGCAAGATCGAAAGGGTGCCACCACGTTCAAATGAGAAATCATTTCACTGAAGTCCTTAAGTGTCAGGCATTGCTTTAGATACAAAGTTTAAAACTGCTTGTTCCTTTCTCTACCACACTTGTGCTCTGATCATGATAATAATACAAGATATACTTCAGATTCACGCAGCCTTAAATCCTGTCATGAATCCTGGCATATGTAGAACACATTAATATTCTATAAGGGTAGAAGAGAAAAATCGTCTCTGAAAAGAGCAATGATCAATGTTTTGGGAAAGGCCTTTGCTTACTTCCCTTTACCTTGTGAAAGATTCACCTCATAGGAATCTAATCTCTGAAAACTGCATTTCCTGGTCCACCTTGGAATCAGTGTCATTTGTCAAGAGAAGGTGGTTTTAGAACAACAGGAGCATTTTGAAAGGTACACCCTGACATAGATGAAGGTGAAATGACAATTCACCATTATATTCAAGTGCCTCACTATAGAACAATGAAAAAAGCAACAAAAGGTGAAGTCATGGGCTTTGGCTTGGTTGACCAGCACCTATGCCTGGCCACAACTTGAAATACATGGTGAAAATTTCACATTCAGGAGCCTAATACAGAAAACCTAATGGTATCATGAATTAGAACAGTTCACTCAATGTTAGTGTGCATATCTGGGATCACACCTCTAAAACTCCAGCATTAGAGCTGGTGTGCTCACTTATAGAATACTTGCCTAGCATGCCCAAGGCCCTAGGTTTAATCCCTAGCACTACAAAATGCATGAAATAAATCTAAAACATAAAACATTATTTCTTCTTTTATGATCCTCTGATTTATATGGTTTAATGTCAAAGGGAGTAATAACTTCAGCATGTGGGAAATGGGAAAGTTTTAAGGTTATTTTAACAGATATTGAGTATATAATAAACAATTTTATGTATGCTTTCATTATTAAATTCCAAATGAAAATATACTCTCACTGTTTCTGTTTAGTATCCTGTATCTTGAGCGGGGGGGTGGGGGGGGAGTTTTTCTGTGTTACAGCCCTAGCTGTCCTGGAACTGGCTTTGTAGACCAGGCTGGCCTTGAACTCATAGAAATCTGCCTGCCTCTGCCTCCACGGTGCTAGGATTAAAGACGTGTACCACCATGCCCAGCTTGTATCCTGTATATTAACAGTGGTAAAAATGTTAAAATATTTTGTGCTACATATTTTCCCCTTAGATTCTTATTCCCAGAGACACATATAAAGAGGAAGTAGCCTCCTTAACCAAATGTATTTTAGAATAGAATTTTGATTCCTTTTGTGTGTACTATGCAATTAATAGTTAACAGTGAAAGGTGGCATCCACCAGTAAGGTGGATGTTCAGAAAGTCCCAAGATGGTTTTATTTATGGTCTGCAGATTGCGTTAGCTTTACCCTTTAGCACCACCTACTGGACGAAATAACATCTGCTTATGTGTTTCCACTACAGATGAAATTAGCCCCTTCATCTATCTGCGATTTACCTTGTGGGCACTCACCCAGAAACTTTTCCAACTTTGAACAACTTCATAAGCATCATAAGTCAAAGTGTCTGAGAGTTTCACTGATACTGTTGCCATTGAAAATATCAAAATGATTTTTCTTTATAATTAGCACATTCGAGTTTTATGTATTTAAAGAGACATATGTGATGTGTCAACATATGTACATAATATGTTCGGATAGAATCAGAGTAATGAGCATTTCCATTTTTTTTTCATAACTCTTTCATGCTTGCCAGCTCCTCTCATCCAGTTCTTCATAAAATATATGGCAGGATATTGTGGACTCCATCATCCTGTTCCATTCAGCACTGGAAATTACCCTCTTATCTGTTTTTTGGTATTATCCCTCCACTCTTCCCTCTTCCTCTTAACCTTTCTAGGCTACCGTAATTACTATTATATTTTCACATTGACCTTTTGTGGAAAGAGCATATGGTATTTGTCTTTCTATGGCTGTAAAACCTTAAGATTTTTTAAAAACACCCTGAGTACGAACAGATGTGAAAACTATTTTACATTCTTGATCAAAATTATCCTTTTTATGTTTTAATTATTTATTACATTTCTCAATAAAGCATGAATTGACCTGTTCCTTTTTTTTTTTTTAAATCAGATTAACAAACACTGGTTTAAATTAGATTGACTCCCAAATATAGCTAACTACATTGTGAATAATTCTTTATGAGGACTTTTTACTCTATAATTTTACCATGATAATATTTTATAAAAAAAAATAAAATTTAGTTTCATTTATGCAGAAAAAATCAGCTATTTGAATACTGACTTTTCTCCATCCAAATAAAGTTGAATTTTTCTCTTGCTTGAACCATTTTTTAATTCTTGATATTTAATTTTCATTTCCTAAGAGGTAAATTTGATAACAGTTCAATGAGAATTATCTTAAGCTATTTTGAGAATTTTGAACATGTTATTTTTGGTTGGCCTCATGTTTCTGTGAAATATATTCCTAGTAAATACAGTGAAGAACATAATTGGCTTGTAAATTCCCCCTTGTGTCTCTGCTATAGCTTCAGGACAACACTCAAAATCTCTTTTCCCTTTTGCCCAAAGGCCTCGGATGGTACACTGTCAACTCAGCTTATGGAGATACCATTGTCATGCCTTGCCGACTCGATGTACCTCAGAACCTCATGTTTGGCAAATGGAAATATGTAAGTGTGAGCCTCCTGGGGCTTAGAGAACTGCCTCCGGTTTTTAGAATATAATTCTCTCTCTCTTTTTTTTTTTTTTGAGAGTGTATGAGTATGTAATACTGACATAATGCTAATACTCATCTGTTCACACCTGTATAGAAAGAATTAATGTATTAAATATGTCAAAAATATTCATGATTATATAACTAATGCTATTTTTAAATATACCCAATAACTCAAAATTTGTACATCATCTTTATCAGAAAATTCCATACTTCAAGTGTTAGCAGCAGAGGGAAAGTACATTTTGTGGAGGAGAGCATTCTCTCTCTACTAGTTTCTGTGTAATGCGGCTACTGCAGCACCTAGAGAACTCAGATTTCCATGGGGAACTGGCAATCAGCTTTGTTTCTGTTGCTGAATCTTCTAAGTGTGTGCTGATATTACAGATAACTTGTACATTTAACATTGTTGATTTCATCCATTGCTTACCCTTGACTCCATCGCATTTTGTCAGGCATCACTGTCTGTGCAGATGGGTCTGGAAATGGAGATTAGAGATCCTGGTAGGTGGGTGTGGTAGTCCAGTTAACTGTAATAGAGTTACATGCCTCAGTTGAACACAGATCAATGAAAGGTGTCTTTGTGGTAGAGTTTCTCAACACAGGGCCACAAGAGAGAGCAGTGAACAAGTTTCAAGTAGATGGATGTTTCCTGGAACACAATAGCATGTTTCCCTAGTCCCTGTATTTGCAGACATTTGCATGGGGGAATGTTGTTGGTTACCAGATGATTTATTAACTGTTTGCTTATTGCAGCATTTCTCAGAACAGTAGGTATGTTAAAATGTACTGTGAATTATATAAGACCTTGGTTGGATTAATTGGTTAGATTTACTTGACCACCAACATTTTTACCTAAAATGTCTCCATAAAAATTATGTTATACTAAATACATTTTGTCAGAAGTGCCTAAGCTTGCACCCAAGATGAGAACTGACATGGCCTTTTACAATGTGAGCTCTGAAATGCAACCAACAGGGTCTAGAGTCTTCCATGAATAGGTAAATTAGGCATATCTTCTTACTATGAAAATGAGATATCTTCCTCACAATGTTGTTTTGAGAGCTAAGTAATTAACTCATAGCAAAATGCTTACTAGTACTTGGTAGGTAGCAAATAGCTTTAAGAAGTCATCTGTTACAACGCTAGGGTTCAACACCCCAACCACACTACGCATGTGTGAGTGTCAAAAAAAAAAAAGGAAGTGACACAACACGCTGCATCTCTGTCCTCATTGTCAGGTCAATCCAGGTAATTCTGAACTCCATCTAGTTCTCTATAAAAGTGGAGGAGTTCTGATCAGGAAAGAGTCTATTCAGATTCCTCAGGTTCCAAGTCTCAGAGTCTACCATGCAGTGTACCCACTGAACCAAATTCACCATCAAAATAAACAGAATCAACTGAGAGAAATATGAACATGTGTGATCACAGTACATCCTAAGGATAACATAGGGACTAGATTCCACACAAACTAAATTGACACACTGATAGAGACCAGTGTTCCTGGCACCATTTCCCATGCTGGATTACATATTAATTTGATCACATTTTCATATGAAAGCTTTTCAAAGTAAGTTTTAAGCCTCAAATAAAAACCTCTGGGTTTCAGTGGTCAATCTGGTTCTCCTTTAGTACAGAGGATGGTTTGCAGAGGTGAATATTGCTCCTTCATGAAAACTGAATGCATGGTGTAAAGGACTATCACCACATCAATGCTAACTGGCAAACAGGAACATTTAAAGTGTGGGGATTAAAGCAATGCATGTTTCAAATACAGCTGTCTGATACTGCTGAGGCCATATATCAAGCTCAGCTATATGACCACTTTGGTTTTTTATGTGATTTTTATGACCACATGATTTTTTTCTGAAGGTTAGTTTTTGTATTTTGATATTTATTTGTATCTACTTTTTAGCTGTATATTAAACAAGACTATACCATGTCCCTTCAAAACAGCTACCGATGTCCCATAAGTGTGAGATGAGCTCCAACTCTGAGAGCTTTACCCTTTGGTTTTCAGCCATCTCTATGAACCTATAAGTGAACCAACAGGTTCACTTCATGTGAAGTGTGATTTTTCTTTCTGTAAGCAAAGAATTATGTGATACTGATATCTGAAAATCACTGCTCTTTAATACCACCACCCACAAAAGCCCATCTAGAATAATACGGCAAAAGAAATCATACTATTCTGAAACATGAATTATGTGTATTTTCAACATGTATTGTTACTTTATTTTTTAGGAAAAGCCCGACGGATCCCCAGTATTTATTGCATTCAGATCCTCTACAAAGAAAAGTGTGCAGTATGATGATGTACCAGAATACAAGGACAGATTGAGCCTCTCAGAAAACTACACTTTGTCTATCAGCAACGCAAAAATCAGTGACGAAAAGAGATTTGTGTGCATGCTAGTGACCGAGGACAATGTGTTTGAGGCACCTACCCTAGTCAAGGTGTTCAGTAAGTAGACTGTACTAGCACGGCTAAGCGGGCTTGGTGGCTGTTATGAGAAGGTGTTCTTCAGGTGGAAGCTTGAGCTCTCTGCAATGCCTCTCTCCACAGGAAACCGTGTGTAAGGGAGTTTCTAGAGCTCTTTATTCTATTTATGCATGCTGGTAGCAAGGAAGATAAGTCTGGCATTCAAGTAGGAGGTGCACAGTGAGGAGGTAGAACAATAACGTTACAACAGTAACTTTCCTTGGGATGGGGAGTGCTACTGGTGATAACTGACTAATGACCTCTAACTTCCAATGATTTGTTCGAAGAAAAAAATCATAATGTTTTTGTAAGTATAGGATACATATATAATCATGTATGTCATATAAATGTGTTCCTATAAAATTGGCATTTTAATATATAAAAAAGAATAAAATACAAATTTAAGGTATTCTGTAATCTAGAGATCTAAGAATTCAACTTGTGTATATATATATATGTGTGTGTGTGTGTGTGTGACATGTTTATAAGTGTGTATGTGTTCATATGTGTGTGTGATTGTACTTTCTAGCCTTCAATGCTTGTTGATGCAGTTTTTAACATGCTCACTTGGTTCAGAAAAATTTCACTAAAATAATGAAGCTCAGCACACTGAGAATGCTCATGGGATTACAAAGGTATTTCACCAAAAAAGATAAAGTAGGGTTGGAAAAAAAGAAACTAATGGAAGATACTCAACATAATTACTATAGTTACCATGGCACAATGACTTCACCTGATAATATATAGTTAATGTTACTGTGCAAATAGCTATGCAAACGAATGACTTGAGATGTATAATTAAAGTAGTTCTTCTTTAAAGATTCAAATAAAAAGTCCCACCTCGATTACATCATAATGTTTTAGAAACTACAGGAGGAAAAATCAAGTCTAAAAAGTTTCAGAATCCCAGTCTTTCTTAATTGGGAAGAATGTCTTACTTTTTTACTTCCCCCCTCTGCTTTCTGATGAGTTGACAGCTCCTAGAAATGATTAAAATAAATAGTAAAGAAGGAAACCCTGGAGGCCTCCAACTGGAGCAAGCAACCATGGACTATTCATGTTTCTCTTTAATAACCTATGCAGCTAAGTAGGGCTGTCCCTTAAGTATTTATGTAGACTTCAAAGCTCCAATGGGTTCATGATGAGTACTCCAAGAGCACTAACACTGTCAAAGGAAACCTTTGTTCTCCAGAAAGGCCTTGTAAATATATATTACATGTTTCAGTTGATTATCCTTTAGCTTAGAAGGCACTTTCCAGAAGTCATCCACACCTCCCCATCATATTTTAATCAAACCAAGTCCCAGCTGCTTACCAGCACTGCCTACTTCCACAAGGTTTGGAAAGAGCTAGTGTTCCACATTTGCAATTGACCATGTTGGCTTTTGAGTTTCCTTTATTTCCCTTACTTTCTTTTATTTCATTTTTATTAGAGAGATGGATGGTAGATTTGCTAAGGGCATTTTTTTCCCTAAAAGCAAAATAACAGCAGCAACAACAAACTTACCATAGGCTTTGATATCATAAATACCAAGAATGTGGGTAGACTAACTCACAACATTAACCATTATGTAAATTAATTTGCCATTTTCAAGTTTCTATAAATTATGTTGAAATTATTGAACTTCAATGTAGTACACAAATAAGCCAAGAACAGCCTGAGTTATATTTAGAAGAATCATTTGTGACATTTTCCAAATTTTCTTCCTTTATAAAACTTCTACATTGGTATCTAAAAGTAAAAAAAACCAATTGGTTTAATTTAATAAAATTTCTAAGCTGCTTTAGAATACAGAAGCTTTCTGTCATGGTGAAAACAAACTCACATGCCACATACCGCCAGGACCCCTGCCCCCTGCTCTTTTGAATGTTGTGGAAAACAAAGCAATTCTCAGTAACAGAATTTGCATTCCAGGCTGTGGGCCAGGGAGAATTTACATAGCAAGTTACACACTCTTGAAAATGGCGTTGAGTCTGAGAAACCAAGAAGGACCCACCAAATGCTAGAAAATGAATGACATTTCAAATGATCATGACATCCCTACAAGATCGTGTAGGAATTATGAATTTACGTCTGGCCACATTTTGCGAATCCAGCAGCAGCTGTGGCAGAGAGGCTTTCATCCTCTGCGTGTATATATTTCAGTCACTTAAGAGTTACTGTGCTCATCAATCAGTCCTCTGTTTCCCTCTATTGAATCACCTAGCAACGTGAACCATGTACCATCAGCCTTCCGCAGACTGCCAGCCCCATAAGCAAAATCAAATTGCCTTTATGCAAGCCAGAGGAACTAACTGATGATTTTGACTTCAATGCATGTTTGTTTGTTTAGTTTTAAACTACATCTCCGAAGTAAGGAATCATATCCCCAAGTCCAAGCAAGTAACAGGCTTGGTTACTACTAATCAGTTCTTGAATGGCATCAAAATCAAACTGCCTTTGTGTTTAGTGCACATTTGAGAGTAATAAAAAGTATTTGGAAGCAAAATTAGACCACTGAAACTTCCCAAAGATTCATTCCAATGATTGTGCAAAATGCTCAGAGGTCAAACAGGTGCCCAGAGAGCCAAATGGCTCTCAGTGATGCGTTGGGAAAATCTTTGAGCTGGTCACCGGAAGACCTTGCTTTGTCAGGGCTGCCACTAAGTTCTGACTTTGGCAAGTCTCTTTGCCTGCGTGGGATTAAAACGACCTCTTGAGTAAAGTGAGTGTTTTAGATTACGTGGGAGGCTTTTCTATTCTGCTACTAATGCCCTGTCCAGGAACTAAGGAGCAGGGTCTAGCATTGTAAGAAACAGCTTCTATTCAAGTGGTTACAATCCTAGTCACTGTTTCAGTTATTTACAATAACTTGTGGATGAAAAGAAAAAGAAGACAAAGAAGAAAAGTCAGCCTGAGCCACTTAGGAGATCAGGCCTGACTCCAGAGTCAGCATGGAGAACATAAGAAGACCCATCTGGATGTTTTAAGGGTGTGGGGCAGCTCTTGGTGAGCCTTTGAACACTACAGTCTTAATTTGTCAATTCTCTGTGTTTGGTGGTGTTCTCTGGTATTACAAGAAAGCCCAAGACTTAGTCCATGTACAAGTGGTCCAGTCCTCAAGGCATTGGCCAGTGTGTGCAGGCTCTACACATCATTTCACAGTTCCTACTTGGAGATGATTCTTAATGCTTCATCGAAATGGAAAATTGAGAATCTCTCTTCCCTCCAGTGGAAGACTGTTAAATCAGGAAATAGTAAAGGAATATTTTTCAAGGGGAAAGAAATAAAAATTGGGCTATTTAACAAATAAGATATAAACTGTATGTTACAGTTTGATTCTTTCTTTTTGGAGGATGGTGGTGAAGGAAATTGACACTGGGTCTCACACAGCCCAAGCTATTCCACAAACAGGCTATGTAGCCACACCTGGCCTTGAACTCCTCATTCCCCTCCTTCACCTTCCAAGTATTAAAATGATATGTGTATCACTGTACCCAAGTCACTTTGATTCTTAAAATACAAAAACGTTTCCAATCTAACGAGAAAAAAAATACATTATTCCATGGATACACTAGCTTAAGTGCTTGGTGACTGGGAAGGAATTTGATTGTCAACAGGGATTGAGAGCCTTGCCTCTGCATAAACCTGCCATGGCATTTTCTCCTCTTGTTCATGGACTGAGCTAGCCTTTGTGTGGTTTTACAGTAATGCTAAGATACCATGGGTGACAAAGAACACTTTTGTACCCAGCACTACATCTTCACCTGTACATTAGATGGCTGGGTGCCCAAACTGTAAATTTTAGTAAGGTATTGATTTCTACTTTTTTTTCCCTGAAAATCAATATTCATAGCATTCATTAACTATAGCCTGAGAGTTAGAGCTAGGAAGTGGGTTTTAAATTTTAGTATATTTATTCCTGATCAGTCCTTATCTCTATTACAATATCCTTCTCCAAAAGAAAAAAAAATCTCTTACAAAACAAAAGCAGTGACTTGAAGAGCAAAGCTTCTGTCTCCAGAACGCTTGAACTTATGCAGCATTTTATATCTAGCTTAGCCTTTAATTATCTGTGGTAAACCTTCAAGGCTTTAATGAAAGCCTGTGATCTCTTTAGTTAAAAAGAAATCACTTCAGCTTCAGAATTATATTCCATTGTTACAGATACTATTGTATGGCAACACACACACACACACACACACACACACACACACACACACACACACACCTGCACATGCAGCAAAATACTGCATCGTCAGATGTGCCAGGATTTACTATATGATTTATTTTTAAAATCTTAAAATTTCCTGTCCTATAATTTTTAATGTGCCACCATATTGTGTCCCTAGGTTGACATACTTCTAGCTACTTCAATTGAGAGAGCCTGGCCAGCAAGGAAGGAAACTATGAACTAAGATGTAATTCTATAATTGATACATACATGGTCACATACGCGGTTCTAGAGAGATTACTCAGCAATTTTCTGAAGCAAACTTTAGCTTAATTTTAAATTTGTCACCTTGACTAAATTAATGCTACAAGCAAATTTGTGGTGTTGTTTTTCTTTAAATTTTATACTTGGTTATGAATCCTTGAATCATATTAAGATATAATTCACATGAAGTGATTTTCTTTCTTTCTTTTTTTTTTTTTTTTTTTTTTTTTTTTTTACAAAAACACTACTTGGGAATCGATATGCAATTTTGCTAAAATAGTATGTGTCCTTTTAGTGGTTCTCCAACTAATATCCATTGATTGCTACAAGCTAATATAAAAGAAAATTACATACAAAAAATGTAGTTAATACAAAGAGCAAGATTCTAAGGAGAAAATAACTCAAGGGAATAGAATAGGTACTATTATTAAGTTATCATTAAATCACAAAATTCACTGGGATCTTCCAAAGAAAAGATGAATAAAAATTTAAGAAAGACCAGAAGTTAAGCACCCTTCCACCAGGTCCTTTTCTCTCTCTTCTCTCTCTCTCTCTCTCTCTCTCTCTCTCTCTCTCTCTCTCTCTCTCTCTCTCTCTCTCTCTCTCTCAACTACAACTTACTTTCACTAAAACAATGATGAATTTTAGAATTAATGCAAGCAAAGGATTTCACAAATTCGACATCCATGAGGCGAGTGTGCTTTTGTGCCTATTGATGACATGTTATCAGGTTTAATTAGAAATAGGAGGTAAGAGTGTTGGGTAGTAAGTGGAGGCTCAAATATGAGCTCAGTCTTTTTCTGTAGTGCTCAGTGAACTGGAAAGCAGTAAGTTTTGTCAAAATCACCCAGTAAGCTTTTAGACAGCGCCTACACTTGTGTGATTTGCAAACCTCTCCATATTTTCCAAGCATATCACTATTGAAGGAGAAATTAAATACCAGTTGTCTTTTCCTTTCTGTTAATTTTGACCTTTTTAAAAATCAGATAGATTAATTAATGTGTTCTGTCGCTTGAGTTTTTAAGGGTTTTGTCACTTGAGGACTTCTTGGGAGCTTTGGTTTATTCAATTAAGGCCCAAGAATTTTCATTTGTTTAAATATTCTCCGTGCGTTTGTCTCTCAAACATATTAAATGTTTGTCTTTGGCAGCATGGATTCCTAAGCAAAAGTCAATGTTTGATCAATAATTCAGTTTTGATTTGAAGTGAGTTCCATTAAAATGCTGAGAGCATTAAGTTGTACTGACATACGAAAGTATTTAACCTCCACGCCATATGTTTCCCCCACATACTTGTGACTATTTCAAGGGGAAATTTTGTGAACGTTTTCTAACCTGTAGTCACTTTCTCAATTCTCAGGAACTTGGGCCTCACTTCTTGTTTGCATTAACCTTGATTGTCTGCCCTGTTCATTTGTATTGCTGTTTTCCTGCTATCCTGAGTTTTGTTCCCAGCTGCTGTTATCATTGTAAAACTTCGATTAGTGGAATCATTATATAGCAAATAAGATCTATAAGCAAAGTGCATGGGGTCAACACACAAGTTCATTATATTAACTGTTCTAATATAAAACACACCTACAAAAGGAAAATTAATGATACCCTAAAGAATGTTATTTTTTTTTATTCATTCTAGAATCAACCATTTTGTAACTCCATTTGTGTTATGGTCTGGTGAGGTAATTCTTTCAACTGAACCCAAAATTGAGTAATGCAATACAAAAATCAATTTGATGAGAATCAAAAATCTTTAAAAATAAACATCAACACTATGAAAGGAAATATGATTAGTTTCTTGTGTTTAAAATAAAAGTAATTCTACTCTGAATGATAATCAGTCAAGTTACATTCTCTATAAACTAATTAGTTGAGTTTGTTTGTTTGTTTGTTTGTTTGTTTGTGACATGGTTTCTCTGTATAGTCCTGGAACTCGCTCTGTAGACCAGGCTGGCCTGGAATTCAGAGATCCCCCTGCATCTGCCTCTCAGAGTGCTAGCATTAAAAGCATGTGTCACAACAGCCTGGCTTAATTGAACTGTTTTTAAAGTATAGAATTTATCGTTAATAGAAAACTAAAAGAATATAAATCCTTTATTGAGAGTATAGAAAAATCTCAAAAAGAATACCCCCCAAAAAAATCTTTAATAATCTAATTGATAACTGGACAAACAAAATAGACAGTTCTGAGAAGTACAATTTACCAATAAATATTAGATTAAAAGGTTTTACATTCTTGGCCACCAAGGATTGAAAGCCAAAACTAGATTCCCTTCTATCTTAGTGAGAAAGGCTGTGACTAAGAAACAAAACAATAAATTCTCGTGAGTACAAGAAAAGAGAAATCTTATATAAAGCTAGTAGCAATGCCAATTAGTCCAGTCACTGTGGAAACAGAATGATAATTCCTCAAAGAATAGAAAACAGAACCACTATAGGATACAACTGTACCATCTTTAGGTATGCACTCAATGGAATCCATGATAAAACACAACAGAGATACCTGCACAGCCATTTTTATTATAGCACTACCCCAACAGTTAAATTGTAGATTCAGCTCATACGTCCATCCACACATGAGCAGATATAGAAGATAAAGTCTAAGTCTAGATGTGATTACTTATCCATTAAAAAAAAAACAAAAATTATGATTGCAGAAAATGGGGGAAAGATCATCATGTTAAGCAAAATAATAAAGGCTCAGAAAGGTGAATGTCATGTTTTCTCATATATATGGAAACTACACTTAAAAATTTAAGATTTGAAGGTATAGAGGGTACTATTAAAACAAGAAAAATGCCAGTGGGGCCAGCGCAGAAGATGACAATGGGGATGAATAAGATCAAATTCCATAGTATGGTTATATGAAAATGTCACAATGAAAGTTTCTATTATATTGAACAATGAATATGTATTAAGAAGGGCAAAATAACTTAAAGAAATCATTGCTGAAATTGTAATCAATTTTCTCTGAAGCTACTTTTAGAATTTGTTTAAAGAACTTTCTAGAAACTCTCTGTCCTCTATTTCAAGTCTCAAATTGGAATTTTTTTAAAATATTTTCATAATTTCATAAGGTGAGATAAGAGATAAACATTGATTTATTTAGGAAATTGGGGTATGTACACCACTACATAGATTTCTCATTATTTTACAGCTGTATTTCTTAGACTTGCTTGTGCCTAAGAATCCCTAAGGAGCTTGTTAAAAAGTATAGACCAATGGAAATTTTCCCTGGAGATTCTGGAAGCTTCTTAAGCCTCAGAAATGTGTATTTCAAATTAAAACCTTTGTGATTTGGATTCATATGCAATAACACCCTCAAGTAATGAATTAGAGGTCTTATACTTAATAAGTAGAAAGTACCATGGTAATCAACTAGAAATATCCTAATGTTCTAATATCCTAATTAGAACTAATGTTATAATATTAATGTCTATATTTACCATCAAATCCATATTGACCTCACAAAACATCTAGAGAGTATTGAAGATATTTTATTCAAAGGAGTTATAAGTACTTAAAACAATACTTCAAGTCATAAAACAAGTACTTGATAAGTTATACCTACTGCATTTCATAAATCTGGATTATTGTAAATAATCCATTCTTTAATCTATTGTTTATCCTTTTGCTTTGGGTATACAGATTCTCTTTTTTTTTTTTTCATAAATCATTTGTGTCCCTTATCTCTTCCAGTATACTTAAACCTTTTTCTACTTATATTTAGAGCAACCCTCTCAACCTGAAATTGTAAACAAAGCACCATATCTTGAAACAGAGCAGCTAAAAAAGGTGAGAACTTGTTTATATTAATGGCTTTACCCAATTTAGGTGCCCCTAGATGCCCAGACAAACAGGATGCACTTGTTTTTATGAAGTTTACAGTGCTTCAGGTCAAATCAGAGAGCACAAGAAGTCACAGTAACAGTGTGAGCACTATCAGTTTGATCAAGACAATGGGCATGTGAAGGAGACATGGTCATTTATCCAGAAGAGTCTTTCTGATGTGGATGGACCAAATACTTGATAGAATCAGTGAAGAGCAAGTGGATTTCCTCCAGGCCAACCTTGAGAAAAGCTTTCCAACTAAATGAAATCATGGGGTGTGAAGAGTGTGGTCTGTCTGGTAAACATCAATTTTTGGTGTTTCAGAAATTTGGGGTGCTAAAGTTCAAGGCAAGAAAGCCTAGGAGATAGATCTGGAGAGGTAAAAAGTTCCCAGATGAATCAAGACTTATGTAGTATTTAGACTTTATTCTATTAAAGTAAGTTACTGTAGGTTTGAAGTACATGGTGAGAGAAGACAGATACAATCACATTATCACAGGTGTGAAAGAAAGTGGAATTGATAGGCAGGCACAGATGGAGTTCCACACATAAGCACATCAATTAGGTAATAATCTCGTCATTAACCAAAATACTTCAACATTCCCTGTGTTTGTGGGGGTGGGTAAGATCAAGTTTTTTTAACCCTATTTAATTTTACTACCCAGTATTTGATAAATGTTGAATAATTTAGTTAAAATGCACTTGAAGACTGAACTGAGGATTATAGAATATGGCAAGTATTTATCCTGTGAAATGAAAATGGAATTGGAGAGTTGCCACATTTTAACACTAAATGTTTCTTGCACTTAGAGATCTATGAACCACAGAAATAATCAATATTAATATAGTTATAATGTCATTTAGTTAATATTAAAAATGAATAGCATCAAAATGAAATTGGTAATGCCTTTAAATGGATGTGATTTTATGTATAGTCAAAAGCTTTATTGTACATTTCAAAATGGATAAGACCATAATTTTTAATACGAAGCCTTATTTTTATACAAGATTCAAAGGGTGTTTCTTAACCAAAGGTGAAACATAAATTGTTTAAGACACTTCATTTCTTGAAGATTCTGAGGCTTCCATGAAATAAGGATTTAAAACCATTTGGAATGAAGAAATTTTCTTTTGCATTTTTCAGTTAGGTGACTGCATTTCAAGAGACAGTTACCCAGATGGCAACATCACATGGTACAGGAATGGGAAAGTTCTGCAACCCCTTATAGGAGGTGAGTCTGTGTCAGGCAATGGGTTCCCATGGCCTTTCGTATATTGTATAGACTAGTCATTCCATGAGCTGTCCAGAATTGATCATGCTGTCCCCTTCTCTATCTACAACTCTACACTTGAGTTACGCTAAGTGCCCCTTAACTCATTGGGTGATTTCTTTAGACACCATTTTATCCATTGTGTGGAAGAATCAGAAGCAGAAAGCAGTATTTCTATATATGGCATGTTCTAGAAGTTAATTAAATTGAGTGGGAGATAGGATTTCGAGATTCTATTTTTGCCTATGCTTCTGATTCACAGTTTTGAAATGACATCTTACCTTATTGAGTGTCAATTTTCTCTCCTACTAAATACAATTAGAAGGACAAATTCACCTCTCAAATATGTTGGAATATTTAATTATGGATTGTGGCTTTCCAGTGAAACATCTTATCATTGGTGTTCTTTACTTTCTTTAGAGGTGGTCATACTTTTTAAAAAGGAAATTGATCCAGTTACTCAGTTGTATACTATGACTTCATCCTTGGAGTATAAGACAACCAAGGCTGACATACAAATGCCATTCACCTGTTCTGTGACATATTATGGACCCTCAGGCCAGAAGACAATTCATTCAGAGCAAGTAGTCTTCGATATTTACTGTAAGTAAATGAATATATACTTGTGTAATTGTAATATATTAGAAACAATATTCAAATTTTAATCTTTGAAATCCTGATTCACTCCTCTTAATATTCTGCTGTCAATCCTCACCCCCAAACTTTGATACACAAGTAATCTCCTCTTCCTTGGAAAACCTATAGAAAAAAAGCTTACCACTAAACAATATACTCTACTTCTTCACATATTATTTATATGTATTCTGTACTCTATTAGGTGTTATGTTCTTTAAAGATTTGATCTCTAACTTGATCAATTCTCTCTATTACCCTCCAGTCATAGCATGCTGCCATGTTTTTTATAGGAATTCCTAATGCCTTCTGACCATTTCCTTAAAAAAGTATGGACAAATACTACCTTATGACTGGCTAGCTTCCTAAGTTTCAAATTGGGAAAGTGAGTATTAAGACTTGGGAAATTGGCTTCAGGAGGTATTTGTATGTATGTGAGTACCAGGTATACTAGTGGATGAATCCTTGGATGCATGAGGATGACACAATAATTTATGGAATATTTGGCAATGAGAAGACAACATAGGCACTATAGAACCTCTTGATGATGACACAAAGCAGTTCACTCAAAGAGGTTGTTCTTCCACCTGATACTTATATCAAAAGGAAATTGTCAGTGTGAGGTTGCAAGTGAGAAATGTCATAGGAACAGAATGGTAAGTCTTGAAAAGTCATATGTCCCAGGACAGTGATTCTGGAACTGTTGAACACATTAGTTGAATATGACAGAGTTGCTAGAACACAGATTACTGAGCATCACTCAAGTAACAAGATCTAATGTTGGGGGAGGGATGGAGTGGAAGAGCGATGAAAGAGATATCTCGACAGAGGGAGACATTGTGGGGTTAAGGAGAAACCTGGTGCTAGGGAAGTTCCCAGGAATCCACAAGGATGACCCCAGCTAAGACTCCTATCAATAGTAGAGAAGATGTCTAAACTGGCCTTGCCCTGTAATCAGATTGGTGACTATCTTAACTGTCATCATAGAACCTTCATCCAGCAACTGATGGAAGCAGATGCAGAGATTCACAGCCAAGTACCAGGCCAAGCTCCTGGAGTCTAGTTGAAGAGGAATTATTTGAGCAATGGGGGTCAAGATCATGATGGGGAAACCCACAGAGACAGCTGACCTGAGTTAGTGGTAGTTTAAGGACCCTAGACCGACAGCTGGGGAGCCTGCATGGGACCAAACTAGGCTCAGTCTGTTTGTGAGATGCCTAGCAATGGGACCAGGATCTATCCCTGGTGCATGAACTGGCTTTTTGGAAGCCATTCCCTATGGTGGGATGCCTTGATCAGCCTTGATGCAGGGAGGAGGGGCTTGGTTCTACCTCAATTTGACATGCCAGGCTTTTTTGACTCCCCATGGGAGGCCATACCCATTCTACGGCGTAGATGGGTGGTGGGGTGAGGGGAAGAGGGAGAGTAGGAGGAGGGTAGGGAGGGGGAACTGTGGTTGGTATGTAAAATGAAAAAAAAAAAAGATCCAGTGGATAAAGAGGTGCTTCACAAGGAATTTATTACAAAAATGATATATTAATATTAGTGCTGATAATCTATGGAGCATATGTAGAAAACCACTGCTGTAGCGAGACCAGAGACAGAGCAAAATGATAGAAGAGGACATTCAAAAACGAGAACTGGATGAAAGAATTCAACACTCGACAGCCTGAGAAAGATGTATTAGTCCTCCCCTCTTTAGTTTTTATGTTGACCTGATTTCTGCCTCTGGTGCTCACTTCACACAACCATTCCCAGTTCCCTGTACTTCCTGCAGTGATCAACAAAATGGTATTCCTGGCTCCTTACCTTTTTCTCCTCACCCTAAACACACTGCTCATCAGGCTGCCATCAGAAGTCTCTTTCTAAAACTTAAATCTACAGCGTTCCTACTGTGCCTGAACTTCTTCATTGACACCTCAGGATGCTCAGATTCATCGTCTTCATGTTCTCAGCTGCTGTATTCTGGAACCTGCTTCAGCCACAGTCATGCACTACGTGTCAACCTTCATCATCATACTTGACACACTGCGCTCTTTTCTACTGTCCACATTCCTCTGGGAGGATACAATTCCGATGCCTGCCCATGTGTTCTCTTTGTTTGCCTTTATCCTGTAGCAAGCCCCTGCTTATTCTTTAAAGCAATAGGTCTGGAGGGGAATCCTCTTGGAAGCTACCCAGGCTCACACATCTATCTAGGTTTTACCTTTGGTGTCATGCTTAATGTAATAGTCTGAATGACTAAATTTTTTTTCTCATAAATAGAGAGAATTCACTGAAGTGGAGAGCACAGTATTTTGAACTTTATGACCCTTACGCATTACTTAAATAATATTCATACTAAACTAATAAATCTTTGACTGGGTGGAAAGATAAGTGAACACATAGATATGTGTAGGAAAATGAATAGAGGTAGAGGTTCATGTCAAGTGGTGAAATATTACAATCTCACTTGATGTAAATTCTAGATAACCATGTATAGTAAATTATGGAATACTCATTTCAAATGTTTATGTGTAGGAAATGTATGAAGGATTTTGAGTATCCTTACAATAGTCAAAAGATTATCTTAGAAAGCAGTTATGAAAGAGTTGAAACGAAAAGGAAGGCTCAAGGTGAGGGAGCAAATGAGATGTGATAGTATTCTTTCTGGTGTAGGTTAATTAGGGCATAGACTAGGGAAGTATTAATTGAATAGAAGGGGAGAATCAAATGTAAGATATAGCAAAGCATTCATCACTGAGACTTGGTACTAGAGTGGATTGGAGCAGGCAGAGCAGAAAGTCAGAATAATGGGAAGAATGATGACTTATTAATAAGCAGAGTGAAATCCAGAGTCTGAGGCAGAAGGACAACAAGTGGTCATCAATTTGTTAGGCATGCGAGTGGCCCAGAAAGCTACTGTAAAAATGCAAATGTGTTACAACAATCCTCTGATCACACTTTAGTCCTTCACCTCTCTAGTACAGAATAGATTGAAAAGGATTTCAGAGAAGGGATATTGAAATAGAAGAAGAGGTCATACAGGTCATGGTCCTGGCTGTCCTAGCATCAGCCTTGATCAGATGTGCCACTGTTCCTTTCTGAGAAAGGGCCACGTCAAAGTGTGAACCTGACACACATTACCAAAAGAGTCATGATGAATCCCACTATTTCATTCACCTGAGGTATTGTAACAAATAATGGAAAGGAAAAAAGAAAGAGAAGGGAGGGGCACGGGACGAAACCCCAGAAATGGTGGCTGTCAGTAGGATGTCAAAAGCGAGCTTTATTCTCTTCTTCCACGATACTGAGAACTGCTGGTTAGAGAACTACCTGTAACAAATCCAGAAATAAACACATGCAACAAACTAAAAGCAATGTGTGAATCTCACTGGGATTTGGTGATACCCAGATATTCACCTGTAGATCAGTGTCAAAGAGGCAATCTAAAACAAACTTTCTAAATTTTCCTGTGCATTTAATTTAAATGACTGCAAGAAATGTGGAGTGGAGGGCTTCTCAAACTGCAACTTTTTACTTTCACTTTATTAGCTAATAATAAAATAGGTATTTGCAGCTAGAGTATTCTGTTCATAAATTTTAAAAGTCAGATAACTTAATCATTATTCATTTTGTCTATCATCCTCAAAATTCATCCTTCATGGCATTATTCAGCTATGTAAAGCATGGATGTTAGAAAAAAATTGTTTGTAAAGCCAACATCACTTCCTTTTACTTTCCATTTACTAGACAATGCTCCATTGTGTGCAGCATTTAATTCACTTGGCATTCGACTGTTGAGTAGTCCTATGTATTTAAAAAAAAATACTCAATACCTCTATTTTTATCTGCAAAAATGAACCAATGTGTAATGAAGTTATATCAGGTCTTGTTTTAAAGAACAGAATAAAATGGCAACAACACTTATGGTCCTGATGACTATATAACAATCTCAATCTCTGTCCTTCACTATCTCTGTCTGTCTTATCTCTCCATGTGTCTGTCTGTGTGTTCATGGAGTTAATTTTTTAAAGTAGATCTATCTGCCTGTGTGCCAAAAACACTGCTGGTGTTGTTTAGCTCATATATCTTCATTTGACTTTCATTATTGTATAGTAAGGGTGTGATGGTATCCAGCAGCTTTAGTGACTTTGCTGCCCAAGTGAGTCTTTCTATAAGCTTCATATAACACCATTCAATTTCCTCATAATGAAGTCACACGGTGAGATTGTTCTACTGGTCTTTTACACATAAAATAATTACAGTCATTGCCACCTCAGTTAAAGACATTTTGCTAAGAAGAAATTGATTTTTTTTTTTTTATGTAACACGGTTCTTTGTAGTTTGCTCTAACTAAGATTAGTACTTGGTATAGCAAGTGGCTATTAACTTCAATCCCTCTATAAAAAGATACATTTAAGTAATTACCATTACTAGCTCCTTGAGAAAATTGTGTATAATTTAGTCATTTACATTGTATGCACAGAGTAATTTGGTACTTGACAAAAATGGTTAACTTCTGCCTGTGACTCCTGCAGATCCGACCGAGCAGGTGACAATACAAGTGCTTCCACCAAAGAATGCCATCAAAGAAGGAGACAACATCACTCTCCAGTGCTTGGGGAACGGCAACCCGCCTCCTGAGGAGTTCATGTTTTACTTACCAGTAAGTGCGTAAGCATTAGGTGAACTTGACGACTATCATTTTATCCTATTGTCGGGCTTCTAACTGACGCGAACAATTGCATGAACTTGGGTAGCTTAAGAGAGAAAAACGGGTGATTCTTGAGAATCGGAAAAAAAAAAAAAAAAAACCACCACCGGTAGAACATCCGTTGAAAGCTTCTGTGGCACCATCCCCTGCTCTTCCTGCTTTTCCTCCGTGTTTCGAGAGTTCAGCGATAAAGACGGAAAGGGGGCAACCACAGGAAACCGTAACTGCAAAAAACTCAGGGAGGGTATCATCATCCAAATAAGACCCAAAATCTGCTCTTCAGAAGTAGATCACTGGGAAATCAAAAGGCATGATTGCAAATGTTCTAATGTGGATGAGGATCCACCCACAGGCTGCTCTCAACACGCTTGAATCTTTTGAAGCAAAGAGAATTCTGTCGTGTAGTTCAGCTAACTTGGTAGAATAACCGTGTGGGCTCCTTGTCACAGTACTTGTCATAACTGAAAGGAGTGGTCTGCACAGGGGACACCGTGGGAAATTTCCTCAAGTATTTGCATTCTTAGTGATGTGGAGCCTGGCTGGAAGAGGGGTGCGTTCACCACCATCTTTTTTGGTTTTTCGAGATAGGGTTTCTCTGTGTAGCTTTGCGCCTTTCCTGGAACTCACTTGGTAGCCCAGGCTGACCTCTAACTCACAGAGATCCGCCTGCCTCTGCCTCCCGAGTGCTGGGATTAAAGGCGTGTGCCACCACCGCCCGGCTGCTAGATGCTGCTAAACAGTGCATTGACTGCAACCATGAGATTATAATGAATTTTATACTGGGAGTATTTCACAACATCACCCACTGTGTTACTGAGAACACCTGCACAGGAAACTTCTTACAAACGTAAATGTTGGCAGACAGCATTGTTTCCCCTATTAAATTGATGTATTAATATTTTCTCATTTACAAATAAAAGTTCCACTTTGGCTACGGCAGAGCCAAACTCGCGTTCTGTCTTTACAAATAACGTCTGCTGGCTGTCTTGGCTGCTGTTAATGGGTGCTCCTGCTGTCTCTCTGCTTGGCCTCCTCGGTTTGCTTCCCTTCCTTCCTTTCTTCCTTCCTTCCTTCCTTCCTCCCTCCCTCCCTCCCTCCCTCCCTCCCTCCCTCCCTCTCTCTTTCTTTCTCTCTTTCTTTCTTTCTTTCTTTCTTGCTTCCCTTTCTTTTATTCATGTTCTGCCTTGCTCTTTTAGTGCTCTTCATTCTTCTCCCCGCTTCCTTCATATCTGTCTGTCATTGTTATTTGGGTATATGACTGGCTGTCCCGTTGGCTTGTGTGCTTTCTCTCTGTCCCTCTCCTCTCCTTTTCTCTCCCCTCCTCTCTTCTCCCCGTTTCTCTTCTCAGATCTGCTCTTCTCCCTCCCTCTCTCTCTTGCTCTCTCTGTCTCTGTCCTTATTTTTCTCTGTCTGTCTCTGTCTCTTTCTCCCCCCAGCCTCTCTCATACTTGGAATGAAACCAAGTGCCTGGAACGTGCCAGGCCAGTTACATCTCCAATGTCTGGTTCATTGGCTCACTATATAGCTTAGGCTGACCTTGAACTCACTATGTCACTCAGCCTTTCTTCAAACTTGCAGTCCTCTTGCTCCCAACTCCTGAATGCTTCAAGTATAGGTATGTATCCCAAGACCCAGTTAGAATTTCTCCAGTCTTTTTGTTGATGTAGATAAGGTATAGGGGAAAAATGAACATTAAAAAAAAACCGCTTTAATTCAAACTCAAGCTATGCTGTCAAAAAAATAGATATCATCAATACAATATAAAATAGCCCTTCAAAATTTAGCACCAAACTATGAATTGTTCCTCAGATGTTTGTAGAACAAATTGCAATCATTTTTTCCTAATCAAAAAGTATGCTCACTTTTTTCTCATATCTGAGAAAATTGTGCCTTTCTCAAGAATTATAATCTTTCTTATTGTAGCTACCAAGTGTAACCCTCTGACATTTTGCTTCCATCCAAAGGGACAGCCTGAGGGAATAAGAAGCTCAAACACTTATACACTGACAGATGTGCGGCGCAATGCCACAGGAGACTACAAATGCTCACTGATCGACAAAAAAAGCATGATCGCTTCAACAGCCATCACGGTTCACTGTAAGTCACCTCCTCAGGACCTGCTGCATCTCAAAGGCCTCTGATAATATTACCTAGCTAACTTTTCTAAGTGCAATCTTATCTTTCTGAAATAACTTGGTTTTAGTTCACTCCTTAAAGAGCATCAGAAAAAGTTCAAATTCATGCAGGTTACCACTGCGATACTGAATCCTTGCAGGAGTCTAGGAACCACAAACTTGTCAATGGTAAAACCCTTTTTTCTAAATGCCTTCAGCTTGTTGTAACACTGAGTCATTTGGATATGATCCTTAAATAACTCATTATATATTTAAATATATGTATACAGAATTATAAATACATATATAATATACATAATTTATTTTATGCAGTTCTGGAGATGGAACCCGGGGCTCTGTACATGCTAAGTAAGCATTCTGCCACCGAGCTACACCCCTAAGCTCTTTTTAGATATTCTTGATATTAACAAGATTTACATTTTACCAGGAAGAGTGTAGATTATATATCTCCATTTTAAATTACAGGATAATATTAGCACCCACATCCAGGCAACATGAAGTTACTACAGATTTAGCACTGGAAGATGAAGTAGAGGGGACTAAAAGCTAAAAGACAGTAAATTGTTGGAAAGATAACCTCTTCAAAATCACCTTGAGTGACACCTTTTATTAAATTTTAATCTGCTTGGAGAACTACGGAGACTCCAAAATTATATTTAGTCTCAAATAATATGATGGGGGAAAGATCCATTAAAAACAGCCATGTAGGGGGCTGGAGAGATGGCTTAGTGGTTAAGAGTAATTCTTGTTCTTGCAGATGACCCAGGTTCAATTCCCAGCACTCAGTTGTCAGCTCACAACTATCTGAAACTCTAGTCCCAGAGGATCTAATGCCATCTTCTGACCTCAGAGGTCACCAATCACACACATGTTGCACATACATACATTCAGGCAAAACTCTCATCCACACAAAACAATAAAATAAAGAAATCTCAAAAAAAGAAGAAGACCAGTCATGAAACTTGAGTTCTTTATTTTGTAAATCTTGAAAGCACTTATTATTAATATATCAGATGCTTCTTAAAAATAATGACTGATTTATTTTTATTGACACTGCCACCTGGTAAGAGTAGAATTCATGCACTCTTTTGAATAACTGTGGGTCTTGTTTGGGGATGTAGACTGAATGAACCTTTCACCCAACAGTGTGATCAGAAAGATTTCTCCTAGAAATGATCTGCTCTAATCCTACAGAGCATGAGGTGACTATGTTTTGTTTTTGTTTTGATTAAATGAGATGAAGCAGGAGTGAAGAAAGGGGACTGAAGGTCATCAGAGAGAATGGCCTGGGATATCTAGTATAGGGTCCTCTGCAGCACAGGGACTTGGAGGAACTCAAAATATCTGCAAGCTTTAAGCTTGGGACCTAGGCTGTTCACCTTGACCACATTCCCTGAGAACAAACACCAAGCATTTGTCAAAAAAGCATCACTAGAGAAAAATATGGAGGACATGGGGCTCCCGTGCAGTCAGAATTTGGCTACCCAGAGGAAAGGAAGAAAACAAAGTCAAAACACTTTAAAGGAAACTGCCCTAAGCCCATGCTGCTGTGTCCTCTATTTACAATGCTTGAAAAACATACAGGTGAGGAACTAAACCTTGGAGGGAGACACAGGAGGACTCAATGGGGAATAATACCACCAAATGGCTGCTTTTGATTGTCTGAGGGCCTCTGTGGTAGTAGTGAAGTATTGAAACTGTTCACAGCCAGGCCCTTTCTTTGAGTCTTCTGTCCTTGTTGCTCATTGGTCTGAGGGTGTCATCATCAGGTGCTAGTTAGAAGGACAGTAGTGACCACTAAGTAGAACAAGAATGATGTTTATTTTCCTCCTCTGGGGTTCAGTCAGTCATGAGACCATTTATCTAACCTTGTTCTATGATGGAAATTGAAGAAATACAGCCAACAGATACAAGTACCTGTTAATAGTCATGTGACAGCCTTGTCAATCATATCTTGAGGCTAGTTACCAATATTCCAGTTACTTAGCTATGTGCCTATGTTTAAGATATGTTGGGTACACAGGTACGCAGGATCTTAAGAGGAGAGAGCTATTCTGTGTATGGCATGTAGAATAGGCAGGGAGGACTGGACTACAGATCACAAGGAAGAAGACTTGGTGGCAGCCACATCATATCTCAATGATACTCTGTAACAGGAAGGAAAAAATATGGTGGAGGGTAATTGAATTGGGTGCAGTTTATTATTCAAATGTATTCTGATTTTGACAGATTGACTGGAACATTGGTCTTAAGGCCTTAAGACCTTAAGGTCTTCTTTAGAGCTAAAGAATAATTATGCTCATCATCATCTTATTCTACATTATATGCAAACATGAAAATCACATTTTGCCCATTTATCTTTGGCTCCTTGTTTCACAAAAGTGGGGTTTGTTTCTTTTCATAAACAATTAAGCAAAGTGTTGGTGGAGAAACAGGATCCATCCATAGGGATGCAGAGCAGACCTCTTAACAAGACCATGTTGCTACAGATCCTGAGTTACTTTTAAAACAGCTACAATTCCTCTGCCAAATCTGACAAAGATTTTTCATCAGACCCTTCAAAGTTGATTCTATCCTTTAAAATCTCGTGTCTTCTCAACTGGCAAGCTCTTGACTCTACTAATAAAGGCTCTCAAATTTCCCTTCTTACTGTTTTCATACAAATATAAATCACCCAAACATTCAAATTTAACTGCTTTTATACAAGATGGCACAGATTAATAGTAATGTAAACTAGAAGCATGTGTATTCCATCATTCATTTAAAAACCGTGCCTAAGAGTCTTGATATACCAGGTCCTGTGGTTATGTCAGAGGAAATCAAGGCGAGGTCGTTACTCTCCTGTTTACTGCTTCACAGCAAAGACAACCCCTGAGAACCATTGATGGGGTGGGGAGATGCCTGAGTCAGTACACTGCCTACTGCATAATCATGAGAACTTGAGTTCCAATCACCAGCAATCAAGTAAAAAGCCGTGCCTAGGTAGAAGTCTGCAACCGCAGAACTGGGGAGGAAAAGTAGGGTGGGCAGATGAAGGTCCGCCAGATCTCTGAAGCTCATTGTCTCCCCAATGTACAAAAATTGTTGAGTTTCGGATTCATGATTAAAGACTATCTTAAAAAATAAAAATGGAGAAATATAGGAAGACAGCTGACATTGACATCTGCCCTGTATATGCACCTACACACAGTGCATAACACCACATGCACACATACACACACACACACACACACACACCAACAAGTATATTACCACATCCATACATCAAACACATTTCTTATAAAGAATGACACAGAAAATGATTGGCAGCCTAACAAAACCATGAAAGAGAGACAAATAGCACAACTTAATCTATAGTTAGATATACATTCTATGAGTTATGACCATCAGTAAATTATCATTCAACAGTGAGCAGCCTAATGAGTTCTCTAAATTTTTTTTATTTTGTCCATGTGGAAAGGTTTATGCTATGTCCCCACCTACCAAAGCACTTAGTTTTCAAGAGGCTACAACAATGTAGTGTCTTATACAAAGCCTTTCTGCTTTGAAACCCAGTTTGATTTTTCTTCTCTTTACTCCTGCAAGTCTCTATGTATGCTATGGCTTAGTATTTCAACAAGTAGTTACTGATATCTGAATGTGTAATAGATTTGATACTAGGTTCCAACTTTATAGGTAGTGCCATGAATTGGAGTGCATAGTAACTCCACCTCCATCATCATGTATGGATCTCCCATTAGTGCCTAGAACATAGTAGTTATATGACAATATTTGTTCCATTGTGTTGAATTTTCTTCCTACAAATCACATTGTAAGTTTTATATTTAAAAAAATCATTTTTCACCTGAAAGGCTCTACATCCTTAGACATGCTTATCCTGTGCATTTTTAAAATTGTCTGTTGAAAGTGTACCTAATAATAGGTCTTATTCAAAATTTCAACTGCATGGATAATGGACTAGCATTTCAAAAATAATTCAACTATTTGTCAATTTTCTCTGAAGAAACATCTGCACTATCTCATAGTTTTTCCACTTATCACCTGCTGTCTAAATATATGTGATTTTCCAATGCAATGCTTTATCAATGGCTTTTTATATTTACCTACTCATTTTTATTTCCTTCCTGAAGTGAGTTGATTTTTTTTTCTTAAGGTGATAGGTCTCAAAAAGAAATATTTGTAGGCACCCCCAACATCAATTATGTTAACTGAAAATCAATGCATAATCAGTTAGATTGACCATATGCTGTCCAAGTGGCCATCAGTGCTAACTTGTAAGGCTAAACTCAATCTTCTGTAGTCTAGCTGTTTTACTCATAGAAGTCAGTTCTGATATTCAAGTACAGTTAGAAAAAAATGTTTTGTTTTTGTTTTGTTTTTTTATTTTATGTTTCCTATCTTGCTTTCTTGTAGTTTTCATTTCAAGCAGATTTTTCTGTCTCACAGATTTGGATTTATCCTTAAACCCAAGTGGGGAAGTGACCAAGCAGATCGGTGATGCCCTACCTGTGTCATGTACAATATCTGCTAGTAAGAATGCAACTGTGGTGTGGATGAAAGTAAGTTCAGGTCTTTGCTGCTGTCCTGCTGCTTAGACGGAGTTCTTTGCACACCTTGTGTATTTTGTTTTACGTTCTAAAATGCATATTGATGCTTGGCTTGTATGCCCACATCCATGTGCTCTTCCACTCCTTCCCCCTCCAGTGTTTGTCAACCCACAGTAAAACTGTAGAGGCACTCAGCCTCACTGCAGCATCGTTAATAGATGGGCTGGAACTCAGCGTGGTGCATTGTTTATGATTATATAATGAAGAGTGATCCACACATGCATGCGCACCGCAAGCACATGCAATTATGTACTTTGAGGATAAACCTTTTAGAGTCCATTTTAACTGCCATTATTCTGACATCCTGCCTGTAGCATCTTTGTGAAAAATGCAGCTCGTTCATTATTTTTTCCCATCATGTATAATGAAATTCAGGCCTTTAAAGCAGAAAAAATCACAAGTAGCTCAAGCTCGGGCTTTCTGAAGTATGAATGTTGTTCTGTGGCCACAACATTTTTGCCTCCTCTTTGGTGCTGAGACAACTTTTGAGCCTCTAATAGCAGGCCCTTATGAATGATGAGCTCTTTGATGCTAAGTAGCTCTTTCACTTCTAACCTTAGGAAGCAACTAGAACATTCTGTGATCTTGCATAGGGTCTCTTGTATGAGCTCATGTAGTCATATAACTCTAAAATAAAGACTGTGACTTGGGGCTCAGTCGTTTCTACATTTATGGAATTGGAAAGGAGGGTATATAATTGGTGCTTTGAGTCAAGCTTGTCCTTAAAAAAAAGTCTATGAATATGGTACCACAGCTTACATCTTTGGTTTGTGTTTCCCAACACTCATAGTATAGTATGGATAGGTGCAGCTAATCAGTGGAATTCTGAGAAAATAAATATTCACATTGTTTGAAACAGGGGTTGAAATTATCTTTATAACAATCATGCAGAAATTTTCTTACTAGGACTTCTTGACAAAATATTATTGCATGATGCTGTTTTCCAGTCTAAGTGTTAGATTCTCTCCTCTCTCTCATCTATCATCTATCTATCTATCTATCTATCTATCTATCTATCTATCTATCTATCTATCTATCTATCTATCTCTCCTACTCTCCCCTTTCCCTCTCATCTCTCTGAAACAGGGTCTCATTCACTAACCTCCAACAAGCTATGTAGACCTGGCTGGCATCCAACTTCTGAGTGCAGGATTAAAGGTGTGCACCTCCACATCCAGCATTCTCTCATTCTTAGAACTTTCTCTTAGGCACAATGTTGTTACTATTTGTTCTTCTCCCAGATGATTGCAATGTCACTCTTCATCGTCCTTATTTAACATGTACTAGTTATATTACTTAATGCTCACAAAGCTAAATAACATATAAGCAAGTAGAATAGTCAATGATTGTACAAACACATATCATGTGTTTTATTTGAGAAATAAGTCAACTACACTAAACATGAAATGCAGTCACTATAGTTGGTTGAACCCTAATGTCAGTATTGCTAAGCAACATTCTTACATCAACATTAGTTGATGGGAGAATGGGCAGAAGGAAAACCCAGTATACAAAGATCTATAATCTTAGAATTTTGGCTTGTTAACTGCTTTTGAATTTCAATTCCCAAAAATGTGATTAACTTCCGATGTCAAGTAACATTTAAAAGATTAAATATTTTTTCTTTGTAGAAATTAGAATAATAAAGTTTTCTTACTAATTGAATTTTTTCATAGTTTTTGTCATTTTGTAGTGTAATCCCAGTGTTGATAGCCATTAAGATCAAATAAGTTTTGAGCATTTATGCCTACCATTCGCTGTTCAGATTCCATGAATGGCTTATGGAACAGTCCTACAAAATAAGTAGGGATTGACAATTGAGACTTTCACTCAGTATAACTCATTGTTCTATCCATATAGTTAAATCCTTCAAACAATGAGATACAGTAAGAATAAGACCCTATAAGTTTCCCAAATAAAGGAAACTCAGTCTCAGAAAATCATGAACTTGTTCTAAATTACCAATTCTAGAACAGGAGACTCTGTACTATAACTCTACTTTGCTTGACTCCTGGACTGTGAAGGATGAAAGATATCTACTTTTGAAAGCATCTTTTTTTTTTTTTTTTTTTTTTTTTTTTTTTTGGTTTTTCGAGACAGGGTTTCTCTGTGTAGCTTTGCGCCTTTCCTGGAGCTCACTTGGTAGCCCAGGCTGGCCTCGAACTCACAGAGATCCGCCTGGCTCTGCCTCCCGAGTGCTGGGATTAAAGGCGTGCGCCACCAACGCCCGGCTTGAAAGCATCTTAAAGGTTTATTTTTTTAAATATATATATACATCAGACCCAAAATAATAACTTTGAACTTAATTATTATAGGACACATATATCTTAAGTCACAATTGTGGGGCTAGAGACATACTTAAATGAGTAAGAACTCACTCCCTCCACTCAACACATGAGGACCTTTTGTGAATCCCCAGCACCCACCAAATATTACTGTGTGTCTGAAACTCAAGCATTGGAGGTCAGAAACAGACTGAGTCCAAGAGCTCCTAAACCAGCCAGCCTAGTCAAAACTCAGCCTTGTGCTTCAGTTAAATACTCAATCTCAAGGCAATAAGACAGATGGTTAGAGGAGGAGAAGAGATGGCCTGCTTTGGTTTCCCTGCACTCATACACAGGTGTAGTCATCCACACATCCAAGTACATGTACCACACACTTTAACTGCAGGCACACACACACACACACACACACACACACACACACACACACACACACACACATACACACATCATGCACAGTGATTAAAAATATAAAACAATGCAAACCAAAGTTGTGCCCTCTGAAGTAATGTGCTCTGCGTTTAACCAGGATAACATCAGGCTCCGATCAAGCCCATCGTTTTCTAGCCTTCATTATCAGGATGCTGGGAACTACGTCTGCGAAACTGCTCTTCAGGAGGTGGAAGGACTGAAGAAAAGGGAGTCACTGACACTCATTGTAGAAGGTATGAAGTGATGTCGCTGTAGTTCTTTTTCTTTAAGAACTTGACGTCTGGTTTCTTTTGATATTTCAGCCATAATGTTTCAATTGTAACACTATTTTAGGAAAACCTCAAATCAAAATGACAAAGAAAACGGACCCCAGTGGACTGTCAAAAACCATAATCTGCCATGTGGAAGGGTTTCCAAAACCAGCGATACAGTGGACCATTACTGGAAGTGGAAGCGTCATAAACCAAGCAAGTGTTTTTCCTCCTCTGTGCTGCCCCTGCTCCCAAGCTGAGTTTTATTTAGGTAACTGAAGTGTAGGCTGGTGTGTTTAGCACACGGAACATGCACCCTATGCTCAGAGAAAGTGCTTGCTGACATCTTAATTTTCTCAGAAGGAGAACATGCCTCAAAGAACACATTTAAATCCCAGGCCCATGGAAAATATCAAAACCACCATGTTATGGTGTCTGCTTTTAAAAGAATTAAAATTGGATGTTTCTCCATGGTCATTAATTCCTGAGACATGGATAATTAAATCATTAAGGTATATACTTTTCTGCACCATAAACTTATATATCACAGTATAAGTAGCCTCTGTTACTTTTCCTGTTTACACATGTTTAAAGGATATAGCTTATTGAATCTGGACCCCAGGGTAGTGACCAACATAGTCACTGCTTGGAAACACATGGTCCAGTTTGCTTGTTACAGGGCTAGGACCAGAAGAAGGATGCCCAAGTGTAAAATCTAGGTTGTGCCCTCCTGGACAATAGAGGACATTAATCTAAACTTAATATCTTTAGTCTTGGTAAGATACTTCAGTAGTCACAAAGGTTTTCCATTTACAAATGCTGTGAGTATTTTCTTCTTCATACAAAGTCAGACACAGAAAGAGGGAGACAGAGAGACAATGAGACAGAGAGAACAGCCTATTGCTAATCGTTCAGAACTTTAATCCCACTAATTAATCTCTTTGGGGTACTACTATAACGTTAGTTACATTTTCCCTATAGCAGTCCTCAAGTCTGAGTAGATCATTAGAACCAGTTAAAGAGCCACAGGACATGGGCTCTCCATTTAAGGTTTCAGCAGACACATATAAAGCAAAAAGATGCAAATTAATTTTAGGTTGAAAACTCCGCATTCCCCTGTGGAGAAGTGAGCCACTGGTTCAGCTCATATAATATCATTTGCTAAGCATGGTGGATCTGGGCTCTTGCCTGTGAGTCATAGAAATACATTTGCATATGTTCAAGCACAGAGAGCCCTCGGAGTGGTCACGCTTGAAGCCAATAACTCCTGACTGGATTAAATACATTTTGAGACACCCAAGTAAAAAGACCATGCTTAGGAAGGCAGAGAGGCAAGGAGACCGTCAAGCCTGAGAAGATACATGCTTCTCTATTCAGAATAAAGTCTTGAATTGCTGACACTGTGCAGAAGTACTTTTTAGAATCAAATGCTAAAAGAATAGAAACGTTCCCTTCCTACTTTACTTTTTTCTCTCTATATCTCTAGTTCAGTTAAGTGCCATTGAAAAAGAATCTGTAGGTATTGGTAATGGTGACATGGAAAACAGAGAAAAGGGAAGAAAAGTACATGTATATCTGATGAATAAATGAATATAACAATGAAAAAGGCCAGGCTAGAAATCAGAAAGTATATTTTGTAGAGATTGAAGTAGCAAGCACAAAGACTCAGGGAAAATAGCAGGCACACTTACCGCAATGATAGAAATAATAATGCCATTCTTCATTGTCATAGAGAAGGATTGAGTCTGGCCTCAGGGACAATATGTTAGTTTTCTTGTTCTGGGTCTGAGATGATCCATCCATAATATTTTATTTGTTCTCCCCTCCAAGGCATGATGAACCTACCAGTGTACAGCCATGAGGTAGCTCCCAGGGAGCAGAGGCTAACACACTCTTATCCTCAAGACAGTTACAGTCTAGTTAATAATAAAACCAAGAGAGAAGGACATGGGGCAGAGTGCAAGTTAGTGACCAAGAAAAGGCTCCGAATGCAAACTAGCTTGAGTTGTGTTACATTTGTGTCTAATTCCAAGAGTGACCCAATTACATTTTTTCTTTCTTTCTTTTTTTTTGTGAATTTTTAAATCCTTTTTAAAAGATTTTTTTGTGGGGTTAGGCAATAGGTATACTTTTTTCTTTTTTCCCTATTTTTATTGAAAATGTATCTTTTCATGCAATATATTCTGATTATAGTTCTGCACTTTCCCCTCCTCAACTCCTCCCAGATTCTCCCACCTCCACTTCCACTGAAATCTACACCTTTGCTTTCTCTCTCATATGAAAACAAACAGGCATTTAAAAAAATAACAATAGACTAATGACATAAGATAGAATAAAAACAAACAAGCTGGAATTGGACAAAACAAATGACAGAAAAAGAACAAGAACCATACATAAATGCAGAGGCCTGAGTTCTCGCTGCAGAGATCCCATAAACATTTGTGCCTCTGGACTATCAAGTGTATTTAAATTAAGTCACCATTAAAGGAGCCACTTTTTTTATTTAGCACAGAAAAATTCTAAAAGAAACAAATGGTTTTATTTACCCATAAACAAATCTTTTTGCACTTTGATATAATATTTTAAGGTAAGAGAATAGATGCCCATTGCAAAGAATTAAGATAATAGCATAGATGTCTACAGCAAAAAGCATTGAGCCTTATTCACAGATAATTAAATGCTAATGTTCACTGAAGGGAAGCTGGTGATTATAATGACTAATAACATGCTTTGAAATAAGTATCATGGGAAAAGTTTGAAACTGAGCGTTTATCCAAAAAGAAAAGTTTGATTGATGTATAAAAATTCCCCAGGGAATCACAGACACACAAATGCTATTATTACTTTACTGATCTCTTTTCTGCCCTCCGTAAAGCTGTGGACGCCCTGGATGGTCCTTGTCTGTAGTTCCCACACATCCTTAAAAACAGACAGTAGGACATCACACCTTCCCTGTGTCATCTACCACTATTCTTTCCCAGACTTGTAAAATGCATTTCCACTTCTAAACTCATCTTCCTTCTTCTTCCAGACAGAGGAGTCTCCTTATATCAATGGCAGGTATTATAGTAAAATTATCATTTCCCCCGAGGAGAATGTTACATTAACTTGCACAGCAGAAAACCAACTGGAGAGAACAGTAAACTCCCTGAATGTCTCTGCGAGTGAGTATTTCATTTCTGGCATTAAAACCGTAAGAAAATTTGAAGTTATTCTTCATTAGCTTAACATCTTCAGTCCCATCTCCCTGTACTGCATCATGGTAAGTTTCATGCATTTGTTTCGCATTTGATATCATCCCCATGAGGTTACTTTTTCTTTTCTTCCTGGTTTCCATTCTTCTCCTATCCTTGTTTTCACAGTTTAAGTCACTCCGTATGTTAGGGCTCAGACACTTTCCCCTACGATAGGAATCCTCCCAAAAGCAAGGAAGAATAAGAAATGGGTTGCTTGTGTTTAATCCATAGTATGGATCCAAAGTCAGATATCTCAATGGTTATCTTAAAACACATTTATAAAAGGTACACATTTGACACATTTTTAATTCAACTATTAGTTTGCATTACAATTTATTGTATTTTTATCCTACCCTTACTTTACACAGAAATGCCACAAATTTGTCCAATTAACAAATTAATAATAAAAAGATATGAGAGTTAACGAAATCAGCTTACAAAAGTTTACCTTCTCTTATCAGTTTCAAATCATAATAAAAACAGATGAAATTATCTTAGAGAAAATTGAAGAATCTGTCAATATTGAAATCCTAGTTTATATGTTTCTGAACATTTTGAAAAACATGATTTATTGGAAAATTAGACATTTTCAATTCCGTTACTATTCCTGTTGCTATGTTACTATGGCAACCTTAAATCAGGATTGGCCTAGAGTAAGGTTCACTTTTAGTATGTTAGCTGACCTGCTGCCAAATGTTGATTTCTTGATCAGTTGGAATCCTTGCATTAGTATGTTATGAATATAATAGCTAAGAGTTTATGGGATGAAACAATTTTCAAAAGATAATGGCCTCTAACAGATGGACTAGAATATAAAGTCCCAATATATTAGCTGGAAAACAAAACTAAACAAAATTAAAATACAGTCATTGAGTTCTCACAATGCAATTCCAAGAGTATTGATTTGTACTACCTAGAGAGAACTCATCCTTTTTCTTTTCTTTTTTTAGCCAAACAGATCTTTTTAACACTAATCTGTTGGATGAGGTACTTCAGCTTTCTCAGTATTTAAAATAGTCATTTCAAACTTTGTACTCTCTGAGTACTTAAGATGAGGAATGTAGGACTTTGAATTTTACCTAACATCATGGAGAATTCTGATGCAGACTATGCACACTGAAGAATGTTTATGTAATTTAATGATAATCAACAAGAGCACTGAGTTTTAACCAGACTAAGATCATAACACAATCAAAAACTTGGAAGTCTGGCAAACATCAGATGAGGCAGGGTGCTGTTTAATGTATAGAATACCACATTTATAACCTCCATCCCAGGTCCTGCTTTGAGAACATAACTAATAGTGTCCTTGATACTAGCAAATGAAAATGAATTCTCAATGGGCAGTAGTGGCGCACACCTTTAATCCCAGCACTTGGGAGGCAAAGCCAGGTGGATCTCTGTGAGTTCGAGGCCAGCCTGGTCTACAGCTCAAGATCCAGGACAGGCACCAAAACTACACAGAGAAACCTTGTCTCGAAAAAAAAAAATGATTCTTCGAAATAGGGGCAGAAAAAGTTGATCACAGTTGAGAAACACAGCATTGCAGACTTCATAGGGGCCAACTTTTTTCTCCTAAAAAGAAGTTCTAGTGAAAGATACAGACAATAGGAAATTAATATCAACTTTAGATAAATACTATAGCTTGTTGGTTGTAAACGTTCTCTAATGGATTAAAATATTTGCAGGTGAGCTACTCTCCTTAAAACAAGTTTAGTTCCTTTGTAGGGAAGTTCTTACTCTGTAAAGTATGGTTTTCCTTTTCTTTATCCTTAGTTCTAGAATAGCTGTTTTATCTAAATATTATTACATCATACAATAATGGTAAAGGTGACTTTCATTTATCAACAAATTTTGTTTTTAATTTCATATTAACATTTTTCATTTCAGTAAGTATTCCAGAACACGATGAGGCAGACGATATAAGTGGTAGGTACTATACCGCAGACTCCTCTTCCTTGACTGTCAGCTCAAGATTTACGAAGTGTCCTTGTCTGAGTGATTTTCTTAGCTGTCCAAAATTTGACTTGAATTACAATACCAAATGAGACAAGATAGTCAAAATTCTGAAAATTTTTCCCTTTACAATCACAAGTTTGCATGTCAATCACCGTAGTGAGCCTTATTCATCATTACTGAGTTAAAACTACACCAGCTTCGTTTGAAACGCCTTAGCACTGGCTGTAATTGCATGGGCTTTTCTTCTTTGTTGTAGATGAAAACAGAGAAAAGGTGAATGACCAGGCAAAGCTAATTGTGGGAATTGTAGTTGGTCTCCTCCTCGCGGCCCTCGTGGCTGGTGTCGTCTACTGGCTGTACATGAAGAAATCAAAGTAAGTGGTAGGAAAAGGCTCTTTCTGTTCACAGACTCCGAACTGGATAAGTCCAATGTGCTGATTGTGCTTCTCCCTGCTGTGGGTGTAATTTCTATAATACAAACACATCACCATCAAATTGGGCATATCATGTTTTGTTTCACTTCACAGTGACTACAGGACTGACATTAGGGATGTGGCCTGGGGTGTGCTTGTGTTGATTCTTTTTCTTTTTCTTTTTTCTTTTTTTTTTTTTTTTTTTTTTTTTTTTGGTTTTTTCGAGACAGGGTTTCTTTGTGTAGTTTTGGTGCCTGTCCTGGATCTCACTCTGTAGACCAGGCTGACCTTGAACTCACAGAGAGATCCCCCTGGCTCTGCCTCCCAAATGCTGGGATTAAAGGCATGCTCTACTACCGCCTGGCCTTAGTTGACATTCTAAACTCAAGTGTTTTTGTTATTGTTGCTTTATGCATGGGTAGATTTTTTTAAGCACATACTGCCTAAGTGGAAAACATTCTAAGCTTTTTGTTTGAAGTTGATTAAAATTAGTTAAAAGAATCTACATATTTCAGGAACTGTAAATGACTGAGTAGTGTCTGATCTGACCAGAAATAAAATTGCCACTGAAGTGAGGATATCTCCCTCTATTCTAATTAAGGGATTTTATTCCATGTAAGAACCTAATTAAGAGGTAGAAAAAATTATTACTTTGGCCTTAATGAAAACATTGATTAGACAGAGTACTACAAATGCATTTAAAACATTTTATATAAGGTTAGGTTAAAAAAATGATTGGAATTATAAAGTAGTACATGAAAGATGGACCTTGATGGTCTTCTAACATTGGTTATACTGAATATGGCTAAACTAATGAAGATAATCAGTAAGTACCCCTTAAGTACACCAGCCACTCTTTATCAGATTAAGCAAGATTAAGATGCATATAATTTCTATAAGACAGACACATCCCTCAAGTCAGGCTAATGGCATTATGTGTGAGTTCACAGTGACTACATTGTCAGCACAGGGGGAAATGGGAGTCTGGCAATTTACATGTTTTGAAAAGTCCCATTGATAACTGTAGGCCCCACTCCTGGTTTCAAACAAAGACTTTAAAACAATATTTTATAAGTGAATAAACTGTTTTTACAACAGAATATCTGTAGCTAGTACCAACCTGGAACATAATTTTATGCGTTCACTCTGAGTTAATTCCTCTAAAAATTCAAGAAATATATCTTACTAAGAGAAAGTTGAAAGATAAAGTGAGCTCAAACCAATGATCATAATCTTACTCTGTGAACATGTGGAGAGCTGTGTGGAGTTTCCTGGAAGGAGGCACAGCTGAAAAATGTAGAAGTCACCAAGCATGATAACCATACATTGACCTTTAGTTCACAGCACATCTGCAAAGTAGACACCATTGTTATTCATATTTTACCTTTGAAAGAGACTTTCTTGTGGTGACTAATTATAGTGGACAGAATTATTTGTCTTAAAGGCTTGATAACTAGGCCTTATGTTTTGCATGTCTTTCATGATGTTTTGCTGTCCTTTTTCCATAAAAACTTTTCTGTTGTGTTTGTGACTGAGATGCATGATGTCCATTTCCATATGGGGGGCATACTCACTCCTTTTTATACAGTTAGATGAATTTCAAGTCCTAAGAGAACTCTTAACACTTTAATCATATTACGTTAATGGCCAGTAGCTCATCAGACATCAAATGTTCTGTGAATAAAAGAAATGTGTCTGTGTGTTACATTAACTGCTATCATATAGCAACCAAAAATTCAAACCACAGATAAATAAATGCTGGACACTTGGTTTAATAATGTCATTAAGGTAGGCCTCAAGCCTTCCTTTTAAAGTTTGTCATTAAATTAAAGGACAGTCTTACATGTGACTGCTACTTAATTGAAAGGTGTACCAAATTTGGTGGACTTAGTATTATTGGTAATCAATGTAATAAACTGAAGCACTCATCATCTCAAGTATCAGAGATTTTTATGAAGAATGTGTGGAGTGCTTCTTCGGATTTCTAAATGCAGCTAATCCCTTGCCTGAGCCTCTAGTATAAGCTGACATTTGTGCACTGTGAGTGAATGTTTAACCCCTTAAGTCACTTGCAGAGAAAGTTGAGACTCATCATTTCAGTTCAGAATCTCCAAGGCCAGTTTCTGTAATGCAGTTAGTAGAGCAATGGATTTTAGCAACATTGGAGGGATGGTCTTTGGATGTGTTACGTTAAACATCATTGGAAAAATAAGAAAAACATTTTTTTTTCCAAAGTAGAACTGAAGAGTACATTCATTTGCATATTTAGTATTTTTTTACATATCCCGTATAAATTCATGTACATTTTGTTACCTCATCAGTACCGCTTTCAACTGAGATTCCAGATGTGACTTTGCCTTTGTGCATTTAACATCCTGCCATGGAGAAGGAATATGCCCCAAGTTCAGGGATGGGATGGACCCTCCATTTGTATTAAAAGACAGGGTTATCCAAGTTTGGAGTTTCTTTCTTTCTTTCTTTCTTTCTTTCTTTCTTTCTTTCTTTCTTTCTTTCTTTCTTTCTTTCTTTCTCTCTCTCTCTCTCTCTCTTTCTTTAATTAATTAATTAATTAATTAATTAATTATTTTTGTGCTTATAATTCGGCAAGCATCCAGAAGGGAAAAAAAATGTCCCATTATCCTCTCAAACCACAAATAATAAGCTAAAAGGGAAATAGGATAAAGAGAAAATGTTGGCATATCTAGCTAATTACAGTGTCAGTAAGTGCAGAACCAGGTCTCCCCTCTATCATGTTGTTTTGACCTGAAAGTCCTCAGAGGAAAGGGCTCACATCAAAATAGAGCATTTATAATTATAAAAGATCACGGTTCGCTTCCCGTGGAAAAATATAACTACGTGGCCCTGTCATGAGTAACCTTGAATCTGTATGTATTTGCTCACAGACTCAATTTCTGCACCTCTAGCATGTAAGACACATATGCTTTTTAGTATTAATATGCATGTAAACTTATAAATTAAATGCTCAAAAGAGCAAATTATCAGTTTTTGTTAGCTTTTCTAAGGTAAGGGGAAAACGTCCTTCCCCTTGCCGTGAGCCAGGTTGTTTTCTGTATAAGTGTTATCGATGCTGGCTGACACAGAGCCATGTTATGGCATGCAACAGGAACTTCTTGTTTTCATGGAGTCAGGTTTTTTAATTTTCATTTTCATCTTTCAATATTCTGCTTACTGTGCAGTCTACAGACTCACTGTTAGCTAAGATGGAAAGGCTATTTCCTGAATATTTTTTTTTTTAACAGAGGACATAAGCATTCCTTATTTTAGTGAGGAATTTCACAGTCTCAAAATGTAGGCATGGCAAATTGAAAGTGGTGGCAATAAAACCTACTGTTAATTCTTCTCCAAGTCAAGAAATGGCTGCCCACTGTCAGCTAGGATTAAAGCTCTCTCCTCTGCCTCTGGCTTTCCATTAAAGTTGGTCCAAGAGGAGACTCGTTCCGCTGACAGCTGTGACCAGGGAATAGGGGAAAATAACTATTATCTTGGATGTGCCGCTAATCACTGGCACAGGTGTCAATGGTCAGCCTGCTTGAGCTGGCAATTTTCCACTGTCAAGGTGCCTGTCCTGAAAGCTTATAGTCATGGCACCTTTATGTGGTGTAAGTTGGGCACACTTTAAAATATAAATCACAGGATTTAACCCTGCAGTCAGGAAGAGTTAATATTTCCTCACACTCTAACAGGGTTTTTAGTTGATTGTACACATGCATGTCTGTTTTTGAAAACCCTAGAACCATTAAATAATTTCAATGTAAGTTGTTTTTTATTCTTTCTTTCTTTTTTTTTTTTTGCAAATATAAAATTGTGGGGTTTTGTTGTTGTTGTTTTATTTCTTTTGGTGGTTGAACATATATTCTCAAGAATCCTCTTGGCTTTCC